>NC_056739.1:1611630812-1611650812 GCF_019279795.1 Protopterus annectens | reverse complement strand
CTTGTGTTATTTAACATTTTATTTATTTATTAACTTTTTGGCATCTGGTACAATAGATTAGACTGCCTCTGCATTTTTGTTTTAGTAGTGGAACAAAACAGCAATTTTGACAGTTTGAGATTTGTACCAGAGTACAAGTCATTGAGTCATTAGAAATCATGTTCTGTCTTAACAGAGTCATTTCTGAAGTTAGAGACGTAGTTTAATCAGATGCTGAATGTAAAGAGGGTTGGCTTTATTGGCCTGAATGCATCCACAAAGACTTAAAAAGAAAAAGCAAAAAGTTAAGAACATTCAGAAGTCATATAAATGAAACACTTGCTGTCCTTAAGGGGTCATTTGCATATATCCCATGGGTCTCCAGGTATCACACAGTAAAGACTCTAGCTTGGCTAGGTTTTTCTTGTAGTTTTCACTAATTGGTTTGTCTGTGCCATCTTTTTACTCTTTTATTTTTAAGTTATGGAAAATGATCAAAGTTGTTTTAAGAGTGAAAAAGGCAGTTTTACAACTAAATTCTTACCAAATGACTGTGATTTACTTGGCTGTCCAGTTCCCCCAAACAGACACTCTCTGCAAAAAGGCAAAGTGTATGAATAAAATATTTTACACAAAATATTTTTTCATGGAAAAAGGCAACAGCAGCCAGTGCCTGTCTATCCCTCAAACTGCAACAGATTTGGAGTTGGTTATAAAAATGTGGGTGCGCAGGGCTTGAACCCCCCCCCCCACACACACACACACATACCTGCATGAAGGAGGGGCTTGTCTCTACAGAAAATCAAAACAAATTCAAAGACTGTTTTTTTTTAATCAACATATATTTTCTTGAGACTATTTTTGATCTTCTGAGTGAAACCATTCTGAAGTGTACATCACAGTCTTGTCAGCTGCGTTTTTATCAAGCAATAATCAACGACATATTACAGTGTGATGATGTAGACAGCTTTCTTTTACAGGGACAAGGCTCAGAAACCTATCCAGGTCCATGCTCTGATCCCTTTCTTGTTTTTATTCTTTCTTTACAGATAGTATAAAATCTTTCTTATACAGCTGGAGATGGAAGACGACACATAGTCTACTGAATCTTTCTGATGACTGCAACTCACCCTTGCACAACTACCCTTGTCTTACAATTGCTCCATGTTTTTGTTGCTCTTGCCTAAACATCTCTGAATACACCCGATATCTTGAATTGTACCTTTCTTCAAGCACTGTATTCCTGGGGCCTACCAACCCTCTGGAAAGTAAACCTCTTGAAACATCCACCTAGCAATTTTCACCCATATCTTTTCTCTCCATCTTTCCTTTTCAGCTCCACCTGTCCCACTTACCCCAAGATAGGTCAGTGCAGTCAAAATCTCTTGTCCTTTTTATTTTCTCTCCTAATATGCGTATTCCTATTTGAAGATCTTTTTAACACCCCACAACCTTCATCCCCTTCACCATTTTTATAACTCTGCTTTGCATGCTTTCTACTGATCAAATTGCCTTTTACTCTTTATGGCCTCCATAAATGTATGTAGTGTTTTAACTGTGGCTTTACCAGTGCCTTATACAATAGAGAGGTAACTTTACTACCACTGGAATCCATTACTGCTGTGGTTCAAGATTGCAAAGCATGACTCAACTTATAGGTGGCTATTACCCAAAAGTCTTCATCATTTCTGCCTTGCTTCATGACATCCCTCAAGGAGTACATGTTGTCTATCAATTCCTTCACCACTAAATAGCACAACTTTAACTTTAGTATATTAAATCCAAGATGAAGCTTTTCTCCACCATTGTTAGCTGCAATAGATCTGTGTGGAAATCACTTTATTCAACTGTGCATTAATCTTTATAATACCAACATGAAAAATTAGTGCTGTCCAACTGTGGTACCCTGTAGTACTTTGTCTAGAAATCTGTGGTAGGCAGAGCCACCCTCTGCTTCCAGTCAGACAGACAGCTTCATACTCGATCACATCTTTAGGTCCCAGTTGCATACACTTTAAACTTAATTCCAACAAGCTTATATGAATTAAACAGTCAAAGACATGACATTGCTGAAGTCCACTACAGAACATCCACAGTGTTTCACTTGTTCACCTCAGTGTGACTTAGATATAGAACTGACTTATGCTGGACTGGCAAGACTGCTTCTTCAGGAAGCTATTTTTTTAACCATCAGCAACAGAGTATTCAGAAACTCCACGCTTGTACACCACCGAATGTTTTCAATAACCTTTTGTGAAATAGAAATAAGACTAACAGGATGTTCTGCTTGACACCTTCCTAAAACTACTTTTGTGCAGGGGAACTGCTGCAGCTGCTAGCCTCTTTTCTTGTCTTGCAGCACCACTGCTTTTACTGTCTTTGTCAACATACGGGTGTTCTAGAAAGTTCTGATACTTGTGAGGTGTGACTTAGTTGCCCAAAGAGTCCTACGCACCTCTTCTGCATCGTTATTTGTTACGTTCCCATCTTCACATTTGTCCCTTTCTGTTCACACATCACTTCCTGGGTTGTCACTTTTTCTTGTATAAAACACAGAGATTATCTGTACTGTTCTAATGTTCTTCTCTACTTTTCTTCAAAAAGTAATATACTAACTCTACCTTATATTTCCTATGGCACCTAATATTTCTTTTAGTCATCCAGCACAGCCTTGACACCCTTCTTCAATAGGACCAACTTTGTCTCCCTGATAAGCTTTAGTGCCCGAATCTGCAACATCTTCACAGGACCATTTCTTACCCTATTTCATTTTCTTGGCTCCTACAGACCTTCCACTTTCCAATGATAGCCGGATTTGCTGCTTTCTTTAGCCATGCTGGATATCTCTTCTTCATGCATGTTTATATTTTCCTAATACATGATTTAACGTTCTCTTTTACTCATTCCTTAATACAGTCCCATATCACTTCCATTTTTCTAATTGCCTGTCAAAGTTTCTTATTAGTTATCACTGTTTCCCTGTACATTGATTTCTACCATTCTGTAATCCCAGCTTTGTATCTCTCTTTATATCACAGCATTGCTTCAGAGATGATAAACCACCCCTGGTATGAACAATGGGGACCATCTTTACAGCTTAAGGCTGTGTTAAGGAAATTTTCCTTCCTTGTTAGGTTCTCTGTCTTTGTTCAGTTTTATCTTTAAAGCTTAATGTTGTAATGATGAGGTCAAAAAATGGCCGAATATCCAAGTGTACAGCTAGTGGGGGGTCTGGCTTTATTGGCCTGAATATACCTATAAATGCACGAAGTAAAAGGTCATGGGCCTTCATAAGCAATGTAGCTGAAATACTGGTATGTCCTTAAAGGGCCACTTGCATATATCCCAATGGCCTTCACTAGAGGAGGTTTAAGGTAATGAACAGTGAAGACTCTAGCTTGGTTGTGTCTTTCTGGCATTTTTTTTATTTGTTAGCGCAAAGAGCTTATGTGATTTGTAAAAGGATTTTTGGGTGATGGTTATTGCACATAAGGGGTGTCAGTAGTGTAATGCACTGCATGTATTTTTGGTTGTTTTTGCACCTGCTGTAACAAAACAACCTGTGTAAGTAAACTGTGCAGTGCAAGCTGTATGGCCCATTTTACTAACACCATCTTTGGAATGCTGTTTATTTATTTTGTACTTATTTTCTGGGGTAGAACATTGACCTCCATAGACCTTTTTTAGACTCAGCCCAGGAGTGGTGATTAGTTAAATGACTTGTTCTGGATCACACAGTTATGCAATAGAGGCATAGGGAATCAAACCTTGCACCACTGGACCACAAGAAACAGCTTAATAACAGCTCCTTAATGCTCTAATCCAAGTGTCAGGCAACCAGACAGCCTGTTAGCTTTACCTGCAACCACTGCTCAGTATACAGGATTTGGGATATTTTTGTAATACTTGTACGTCTTGAATACAGAAATGGCTTAGAAAACTGCAGTAGCAGTATTTGAATCTGGTAGGTAAAAAGCATGAGTGGAATGCTTTTATAACATACCTGGGACTATTCCTTGAAGGATGATGGTGGAATGGTAAGCTCCTACTACATATGATACTGATGAGATCTGCCCCTTACAGATCTAAACTGGTACCCCATACGCACCTAGGCCTGTTAGAAGACTAACAGTAATGCAAGTGTATTACAAGATGTAACACTCCCTCAGTAGATTAATTCAGGTGTTTGAAGAATGCCCAGTTTGACAGATTTGTTCTTAACTGACACAATTGCTTGAAAGACCCAACTTCCTGCAACTGAACTGTATTATCAAGTCAGCTAACTGTTTACATTTCAGGTGAACAAAAAGTGATGAGTCTTGGAATGTCTCACTAACTAAAGAATAATATTCAGTTCACTTTATGTATTACGTTATTCTGCTCAGACTTTTCCCAAGTGTCTGTTGTTCAGCTGATTACCTGCTTAATTAAAATTCTGCTTCTTCAAATGCACTTTTGTGCATGGGAAAGTACACACGCTAATACCCCCCCCCCCCCCCCACGATGCACTGCCAAATCTGTTAGCAGTAGTACAGACAGTCGGTCAGTAGTATCATACATGCTGTAGCCTTGACACACTGCTTTCCTTGCTTTCAGGGAATGTGGTGGTAAACATATCTGTCAAGTGGAATATGTACTAAGTCTCTTCTCCTACGTAAGACATTACTACAGACATAATAATACAAATGCATCATTTTTCCCTTTATATAGCATCATATGAGCCTCACCATGGCTTAGGGTGGGTCCTCTGCTGGAAAGCTGAATTTTTAGTCCCTGCCCTTCTCTCTCACTACTTACCCAGAAGCAGCAAACACAGCATAAATGACTGGATTCTTGATGTCCTGAGTCTGCTGGATAAACACATCCTCTGAAAGAAAGGACAAAGAGAACTGTTACTATTAGCATATTATAGAACTGAGTAACAATTTTAAAAATAGCCTAGCTGATACATAGGCTATACTTTCGCTGCTGCAACTCTATTAAGCACTGACTCCAAGGTTTAATAGCAAACAGTTTTTAGCAGTATCTGAAATGTGATTACACCCTAATTTTTTTCACAGAGGTACACAATGACTCTGTGTAACCACAACACAATGGTTAGGTTTAAAATGTAAAACATTTGCCCATATTACTAAAAACTTGTAAGTGGCAAAAAGTCTGTTGCAATCACAAAGCTGTAACTACCAAATATTTGCAGGCTGTCCTTGTTTATAGTGTTTAGCTTTAATATATGCATGTGTTATACTGCATTATATACATTTAAATGTTACATTACTGCCTTCTGACATTTGCAGATGATTGCTGATCATTTTCCTAGTGCTTGTAATATTGCAAGAAGAGTATTACATACATATCCATTAATATTTTTTGAGTTGTTTTATTATCCCACTTCTTGGGGGGGTTACAATTCATTAAATGGTGCATACTTCTCAAAATGTTTCCATATTCTATGTGTATAGTATATGCCATGTGATTTGTTATATACACAGCTGTGAGATCAGTGAGCAGATTTTGTCTAAAAATAGACAAATAAAAGCAATGCAGCTGGATGCAGACAATATAAAAATCCAGCCTGATTGTTCAGCTAAATTATACAGCACCTGACTCCATCACAGAGGATATCTGGCTGCAAGGAGCACCCATTTGGGTGACCTTTCCTGTGGTACTGGCTATAGTTTGGAAATATCAGATGATCAGCCTAGTAACCCCAAAGATGCTGATTAATTCATCTGTGAAGTCATACTGAGTGCTGGAGTGCACAGTTACAATATAGAAAGGGTGAGGTAGAAGTTAACTAGCACGGATTTATAGTAGGGAAGGTATGGAGCAGCCATCTAAATACCTTTATCAGCAAAGCAGACAGTGAGTAAAAGAATATGCAGACCAAAAAAGGAAGTAGTAGGAGTGAGATGCTGTGACTGTTTCCATTTCTGTTTTACCGAACCTGCATTCATATGTTTCGCTCACTTTTTCACAGTCTTGTTCATTGTCTCCTATCTTGAGTTTCCATTATTAGCCTTTCATCTTTTGATTCAGATTTACCTCTCTTTAGCTATTGCCACATCAGATCATGGTTAGAATGTAGTTGGTTGTTGTAAGAATTTTCTAAACTTGGCACAATAGTTTTGGGCTTTCCAAATTTCTTTTGTTTTGGTCCCTTTGTCTATTCCTAAATATTTATACACTCCCTCATCATCATTAAAATCCTTTATATCGCATTCCTATTGCAGGCTGTAATTTTCTTTGATATTGTAGATTTCCTCTTATTAATGTTGCTTCTGCACATTTATCAAAACCAAAGTTAAAACTTTTTCATATGCTAAAAGAATTAACAATTTGAAGTTGTGCTTTCAGATCCTCATCTCATGAACTATACAGTTTTACATCATTTTCAAAATGTAGATGAGATGTCTTTGAGCAGGGTTGGTTTCTGGAAGTTAAACTGTAATCATAGCCTAGCCTATTAAATAAACATGGGTTAAGGGCAAGACAAAACAACAGTGGTGACAAGCAAGTACTCTGGAATACCCCCCTTTGAATTTGTTTTCTTGGGATAATAATTATCCCTGTACCACAGCCCAGTTTCCTAGACACTGCAATGCAATTGTCAGTGTAAGGTGTATGCTATGCATTTGTAAGCATTCCACAATCCATAAATGTTGGATACTGTTATCTTTTTTGTGATCTATCAATGCCAAACTTAGATTCTTCTCCTTTAACAGCAGATAATCCTGTGTTCCATATGACCTTTTTGTTATTTTTTTTGTTCTATAACCATGACTGAATGTTTTTCTAGATGGCTATAAACTCTATCTGCATCAATTCCAAAGTATAATTTATATATTGCTGGAAGGCAATATGTTGGCCTATAGTTCTTACGATGGTTTGCAGGTTCATTCATAAGCAGGAGTACAAATTTTCCTGTTGTTATGTAACTCCCTCTCATTTCATATCCTCTGTATTAGAATTTCTTACTATTTTGTTTAAGGCTTCTAGAGTCTTAATAAATGCTTCTCAAAAATGAATGTATGTATACCTTCTTTTTGCTGGTGTTGTTTCTATTGCTTTTGTTTTGTTTCCCAAATATCTGTAAAAGTTTTTTGCATCATCAATGAATTGCTTGTTTTATACTTTTCCTTTGTGTTTATCTACATACTTTATACGTTTTTTTTTTCTGCTTGTGATGACATTTTAATTTATTATTGGAAATATTGTATGACAAATTCAAGTCAGATTTAATATTATGTGTTGCCTTAACCACCTCTATCTTTTTGAGAATCTTTCATGATTTGTTCCCGTTTCTGTATTTTTCCAACGCTCATACTTCTAGTCTAGTTGCTTTACAGTTTTCTCAATTTGATGTTTACATGACGGCATTCTACATGTTCCCTTCCTTTTTTTGTAACTGTACATTTTTTTGTGGTAACACTATCTGTTGTCAGTTTAGCTGCACTTTAGTATATCATATTCATTTCTGTTATATCTCATGAATTTCTCTTAACAGTCCAATTTACTGTTTGACCTGTTTTACATGTCTTCTAACATATTAGATCATATTTACTTTCTGTAATTTATTTGCTCCATCTTAATATATTTATCCATCTCTATTAAATCAAGCAGGTTTTCCTTCTTGGTTCATTTTCTTCTGGACTGAGAGCATTCTCTTTGAGACCGGTTTCCTCTTTTTTCCCTTGCTGTACATTTCTAACTGGACTTTCATACGAGTCTTCTACAGAAAGTTCCAGAACATCACCCTGTGGTGTATCTTCTTCAGATGCATCCATTCTTTATCTGTGCTCCTCCATTTGGGAACTCATTGGCCTAATCATGTTGCAGCAATACCTGTGATGGGGTTTCTGTACTAAATCCTTCACTTTGCAGATAGTATGTCACTTCACTTTCTATGTGTTTAATTTCAACCTTGATACAATTCTTGCTTTCAGTTATATTTCCTCTTTGTGGGCATAGGTTTTTATTGTAAAATTTACCATATCTGGGTGTCTTTGCCCGTATTTCTTTTCATATATCTTTGGAGCTGCAGTTTTTTGCACCAGTTTGTTTGCTTTTCTTCCCTACATAAAATCACATCATATAAGATCTATTTTTCTTTTCTATGTCCATGCTTCTTTTTATACATTTCAATAATCTTTTTTTTTTTTTTTTGTTCCTTTTCTTACCTCACTTTTTCTGTCACTTCTTTTTCTAGGTATCCCAATGTTTCTTCATTTATGTAATGGTTTCTTCTGATCCAGTGTATCAAGCCTCTTAAATTACAGTCTGTGTCTGGTTTCCATGTGAGATACTAGATGTCAGCCAACTCCAAGAACCAGTGTCAACACCTCCTGGAAGGATAGTCTATCTCCTTCATCATCTCCATGTAAGAATCCCAAGAAGACTAATTTTCTGTGAGGGCTGTGGTGGGAAGCACCCCTCCACTGCCTTCTAGTTGCAGTCTTTTCCATCATTATTTTGTCTGTCATCTGCAAGCCCTGTCTTATCATGCCATTGGAACAGTTCCAGTATTGCAGTGTTCTGAGAATCGTATCACTGACTGTATTAATGTTATAGGTCATTATATCCCATACACAGTTCCACAAAGGCTAATGGGCTCCTTCTTTCCCATTCAGACTTTGCCAATGGGCATTGAGTGCCAGCAGCAGGAATTTGTTTTTGGCAGGGTTGAACTTGTCTAACATCTGCTCTCCAGTGCCTTTGGAGAACATGCACTCACCTAGGAAGGGAGTAAACCATGTGAGTGGGCAGGTGATGTGTGAGTTGAGTTCACACATATGTTGGCCTGGCTAATCAACACAAGATAGAGTTAGATAGGGAGAGAGAGAGATGGTGGGGGGGGGGGTGGGGTCACAGATCTGCTGGACACAGGAGTGTTTGACTAGCTAACAAGGTGTTTAATGGGAGGGGCAGACATGGGAAAGGAAAAGGTTTTGGCATGTGCAATGCACAGGGTCAACTTAGAGCTTTAGGGGATTCAACTTCTAGGATTGCAGGCATGATGTCTCACAGGGGCAGATTGGTAGCGTGGATGTCATGCCAGTAGGTAAGGTAATGTAAGTGTATGCCCCCAGCAGGTGGGCCATGATAAACATGGATGTCATACCAGTAGGTAAGGCAATGTGAGTGTATACTCCCACCCAGCCGGTGCGCCATTGTATATATGGATGTCATACCAGTAGGTAAGGTAATGTGAGTGTATGCCCCCAGCAGATGTGCCACAGTAGAGATGGTTGTCATGCCAGTAGGTAAGGTAAGGTAATGTGAGTGTTTGCCCCCAGCATGTGTGCCATAGTAGACATGGATTTTATGCCAGTAGGTAAGGTAATGTGAGTGCATCCCTCCCAGCATGTGTGCCATGGTAGACATGGATGTCACACCAGTAGGTAAGGTAATGTGAGTATATGCCCCCAGCAGATGTGGCATGGTAGATATGGATGTCATGCCAGTATGTAAGGTAAGGTAATGTGAATGTTAGCAACCAGCAGGTGTGCCATGGTAGACATGGATGTCATGCCAGTAGGTAAGGTAAGGTAATGTGAGTGTATGCCCTCATCAGGTGTGCCATGGTAGACATGGATGTCATGCCAGTAGGTAAGGTAATATAAGTACATGCCCCCAGCAGGAGGGCCATGGTAGACATGGATGTCATGCCAGTGAGCAAGGTAATGTGAGTGTATGCCCTCAGCAGGTGTGCCATGGTAGACATGGATGTCATGCCAGTAGGTAAGGTAATGTGAGTTTATGCCCCTAGCAGATGTGCCAAGGTAGACATGGATGTCATGCTAGTAGGTAAGATAATGTGAGTGTATGCCCCCAGCAAGTGTGTTATGGTAGACATGGATGTCATGCCAGTAGGTAAGGTAATGTGAGTGTATGCCCCCAGCAGATGTGCCACAGTAGACTTGGATGTTATGCCAGTAGATAAGGTAAGGTAATGTGAGTGTTTGCCCCCAGCAGGTGTGCCATGATAGACATGGATGTCATGCCAGTAGCTAAGGTAAGGTAATGTGAGTGTATGCCCCCCCCTCACAGGTGCGCCATGGTAGACATGGAATAAGTAAGGTAATGTGAGTGTATGCCTCCAGCAGGTGTGCCACAGTAGACGTGGATGTCATGCCAGTAAGTAAGGTAATGTGAGTGTATGCCCCCAGCAGGTGTGCTATGGCAGACTACAACTGAATGTGAAAGACAAGCAGGAGAGTGGGGTGGGGGACCTGTCCTTAGTTTGTTTCCAGCTGCCTGTAGTAGGCCAGCAAAATCTAAATCATTAATGCAACCTTTCATCAAGTAGTGTTAACATCACCTAGTCCCAAGCATCAGCATATTGGTATGCAACAATGTTGATACATAAACTAGAGCAGATTATAGGGGGAGATGGTGGCAATCCTACTGTAGTGGGCTGCCATCCCTTGGATACCATTGTAGGTCTACAGGTGCATAACTTATACATTCTGCAACTACAGATGTATGTTGCAGCAAGCATGAGCATGAGAACTAGTGTTACTAAGCCACAGTACTGTCACAAAAGGCCAGTATTCATGTGGCTGGGATTCTGTTGCAGTGGCCTAAGCCACAGTACTGTAGACCCCTTTATACCTTCTTTGGACTCTTATCTTGTGGAACACCTGCTTATGTGCAGTTGGATAGCACTTCAGTTTGTTAAGATGTCTGCTACTGCTTCAACGATGCTAATATCTTTAGCGCTTACTATGTATATGCTAATGAGACTAGATTATACTGGCATTTCACAGAACTTGAGCAACATAAGGTGTAAACATATTGTGCTGCACATTATTGATATACTGTATAAGGCTACTTCTGCTGGCAGACTCTGCATGTACTCATGTCATGCAACATCACTTCAGTAAGGTGCTCTAATAATGATTCCAGTTGGCATATAGGACATGACTCTCACATTGCCATTTTGTAGTGCTTTAGGGTCATGGTGATGTTTGATGATGCTGCTGCCCCAGAGAAAGTACCTGCCTTGTATGTTAATGTGACCAAAATAATGCTATTTTTCCTACATAGCCAATTGAGGGAGCAGTCATTAAGACTTTATGCAGGTTCATTCCATAAGATGGATGCCCGGATGCCTGGTCTAAACTGACAGACCAGCTGTCCAGGGCAACTGACATACCCCTTACCAGTTAGACGTGCAGGCACTAGTATGATGATTAGTGCTACCACTGCTCTGAAGACCTCTGGGCATGGCAAGTAGAGGTGAGGCAGGAATGTTTGAGATGGTGCAGTGTGTGTGTCTGCTGTTTCTGTTATGTGTCACACTGCAGCTAATATCCTGTTTTTTGTGTTTTACAAGTGTATTCTTTATAGTTTTTTTTCCCTCTGAAAGACCCCAGGGTATACCCAGTTGGCTATTGAGGGTGACGTTTTGAATGCTGTCTGTGCTGTTGTTGTGGCATTGAGCTTCTTTGTGGTATAGGGCACATAACAGTGCCTCTCAGGGGATTGTGGCCATCATTTCATGCTTCTGTTACATACACATGTGATAATAAAACTGCTTGTGTTCCATAGTTCCTGCTTGTGGTGGAGTAGATTGCTGGCCTAGCTCTTGACACTTTGTCCTGCATCTGCTTAACTGTGCATACACACTGTATTGCAGTATCTGCCTGGGACTGTGGGCACCATCTCAGGCTTCTGCTTCCTTGAACATATATGAGTAGCTGTAGCTTTGCACTGTCATTGACCACTGTGTAATATATGATGGTGCTGACATCCCTTTTGCCTTGAGACAAATGGTGCAGCAGGGTTACTGAAGTCCTATTTCCACACCCGTAGCATGTTTGATGTGCCAGCTTATGATCCTTCTTACTAATGGTTTCCTTCCCTTTTTGTCTCTCAAACGTGGGTCACAGTGGTCCATCTGACCTGCAGGTGAGTCAGCTGCTTCACACAGGCTACAGCTGAGGAGAGTGAGCAGGGTGGGAGTTCCATGCCAGCAGAAGGTTCCAGCTCATCCCATGCATGTAGCCTGACTCAGTCACTGGGACATGACTAGTTACTTTTTAAGTCTTTATGGATATATTCAGGCCACTTAAGTCAAACCCCACTAGCTGTAGACAAGCATGTTTTGGCCTTTTTATTGACTACATCAGCACTGTAAATTTTTCCATAAAGACGTAAAAAGTAAAAAGTTCATGGATATTCAGAAGACTTGTGAAACACGAAGTCCTTAAGAGGTCATTTGCATATATCCCATGGGCCTCCATTACAGGAGATTTAAGGTATCTAACAGTGAAAAATCTAGCTTGTGCGTGCATTATTTTATAAGTAGTGTGGGTTAAGGTACACCTTGTTACTTTTACAGTTTAGTTATATTTCTGTGTAGTTTATTTTTATTTAGATGAGTTATGTAGTATTGCAATCATTTTGTCAGTAATCCTATTTTCTTGATTGCTGTCTGTGGTCCATTTAAAGGTGAATACTTCTTTTGCTATTAAACAAGTGTAATGTAATACAAAATATCACAATGTCATTCTGTTGCAGTTTAGATGAAACCCTGTAGTATGTATTCTCATTCCTGGAGTCTGTGATTAGCACTATTTACTATTTATTTATGGTTTGTTATTTGGGATATCCAGCTGGGATGAAGCCCACTTTCAGGGAATGTCTGGGATTAAAAACAACAGGAAATATTAGCATAATGGTGAACAAACAGAACAACTGAATTATAGTTTACAGTTATAAGTACGTCAGAATGATAGAAAACAACATATTAAATGTGTCCTGGTAACAAAAGGTGAATAACTGTAAAGCAATACATTACAACACACTGTAGTGCAACATACGAAAAAGCAAAGCAGTGCAATAGTTAGGCTGCAGAGTATTCACATACGAAAGAAGAATGCAGAAAGGAAGTACAGTAAAAAAATTTAAGTAGAAATATTCCAGGTGTGTAAAAATAATGTCTGTATGAAGGAAAATGAAGGAAAGAAAGAGGAGGGGGAAAAGGTACGTGTTTAAGTGAGCATGTTACAGGAGTTTGTACATAGAACAAGTGTTGTAAAATTAGATGAATCTCTTGTTACAGGAGTTTGTACATAGAACAAGTGTAAAATTAGATGAATCCCTTGTTACAGGAGTTTGTACATAGAACAAGTGTTGTAAAATTAGACAAATCCCTTGTTACAGGAGTTTGTACATAGAACAAGTGTTGTAAAATTAGATGAATCCCTTGTTACAGGAGTTTGTACATAGTATGAGTGTTGTAAAATTAGGTGAATCCCTTGTTACAGGAGCTTTGTACATAGAACAAGTGTAAAATTAGGTGAATCCCTTGTTACAGGAGCTTTGTACATAGAACAAGTGTTGTAAAATTAGATGAATCTCTTGTTACAGGAGTTTGTACATAGAACAAGTGTTGTAAAATTAGACAAATCCCTTGTTACAGGAGCTTTGTACATAGAACAAGTGTAAAATTAGGTGAATCCCGTGTTACAGTAGTTTGTACATAGAACAAGTGTTGTAAAATTAGATGAATCTCTTGTTACAGGAGTTTGTACATAGAACAAGTGTTGTAAAATTAGACAAATCCCTTGTTACAGGAGCTTTGTACATAGAACAAGTGTTGTAAAATTAGGTGAATCCCTTGTCACAGGAGCTTTGTACATAGAACAAGTGTTGTGAAATTGGACAAATCCCCTGTTACAGGATCTTTGTACATAGAACAAGTGTTGTAAAATTAGGTGAATCCCTTGTTACAGGAGTTTGCACATAGAACAAGTGTTGTAAAATTAGACAAATCCCTTGTTACAGTTTGTACATAGAACAAGTGTAAAATTAGCCGAATCCCTTGTTACAGGAGTTTGTACATAGAACAAGTGTAAAATTAGGTGAATCCCTTGTTACAGGAGCTTTGTACATAGAACAAGTGTTGTAAAATTAGATGAATCTCTTGTTACAGGAGTTTGTACATAGAACAAGTGTTGTAAAATTAGACAAATCCCTTGTTACAGGAGCTTTGTACATAGAACAAGTGTAAAATTAGGTGAATCCCGTGTTACAGTAGTTTGTACATAGAACAAGTGTTGTAAAATTAGATGAATCTCTTGTTACAGGAGTTTGTACATAGAACAAGTGTTGTAAAATTAGACAAATCCCTTGTTACAGGAGCTTTGTACATAGAACAAGTGTTGTAAAATTAGGTGAATCCCTTGTCACAGGAGCTTTGTACATAGAACAAGTGTTGTGAAATTGGACAAATCCCCTGTTACAGGATCTTTGTACATAGAACAAGTGTTGTAAAATTAGGTGAATCCCTTGTTACAGGAGTTTGTACATAGAACAAGTGTTGTAAAATTAGATGAATCCCTTGTTACAGGAGTTTGTACATAGAACAAGTGTTGTAAAATTAGGTGAATCCCTTGTTACAGGTGCTTTGAAAATAGAACAAGTGTTGTAAAATTAGGGGAATCCCTTGTTACAGGAGCTTTGTACATAGAACAAGTGTAAAATTAGGTGAATCCCTTCTTACAAAACATTTACTAAAAGAAGTGTAGTGCATTTTACTCCTGAATTTAGAGATTTTGTAGCTACTTCTGGGTCCATCAGAAAACTGTGCTAGATACTTCAGCATGCTTAAAGAAACAGTGTCACCAGGTTGTACAACCTTGGTTATGTTATAAGCTGAACAGATGAGTTATGAAGATTTCCAGCAGAAGAGCAGTAAACTAGAAAGAAAGTATCAGGTTAAATAGAAATGGAGTAGGACTAAGTTTTGCTTGTATAAAAATGAAACCCAGTTTAGCCATTTATATTAAGGTCACAGCAATGGATGCTTGATAGGGCCAAAGAGTAAATCATGTAGAATTCTACAACTTCTCATTATCTGCGTGGCACTAAGAGAACAAATGCTGTGCAACTTCTTGGGGAGACATTCAATGAAAAGAAATTCATTTTATCAGCATTTTTCAGTGTGTGGTATGCTTAGCCAAAATTTTCTTTCTTTCTGTACTAAATGAAATGTATTTGAATAAACATGTTTTTCATTGTACTTCTGACACTGTACTTATATATATATATATATATATATATATGGTTTACATACATTTGTGCGAATTACATTCTGTCGGCTGCAATGTGCCGAACATCAGAATGTTGAGCGCACAAACATTTGTGAACCAGATCGTCGACTACACTTATGCGAATGCATTACTGTATTCGCGTAAGTGTAAGTCGACTATCTGCATGGAGATCGTGGTACAGTGGGGAGTGCAAATTCATCCACATCCCCAGTGTAGTGTGGTCTCGGAGTTAGAATATATAAGTAGGGGGGGTGTGGGGGGCACACAAACATGATTTGTCATATAGGAGTCTGATTTACATCAGCTCCTATATGGCTATCACATGGTGGTTTTGACAACAAATTTGAGTCAAATGTGTCGAGCATTTGGTTCGACATTGTCACCATTTGTTATTTTTCATTTCGGTATTACTATTCGTTTTTCCAAATGGAAAATGTTTTTCTGTTCGATGAAACAATAGTAAACCTATAAATATATATATATATATATATATATATATATATATATACATATATATATAAATACATATATATATATATATATATATATATAAATATATATATATATATATATATATATATATGTATGTATGGGGGTAGAGCTGGGCAAAACTGTGACATCTGCATATTTGTCTCATTTTTTCTTGTTTTAGTTGCTGTTTGTTTTATTACATTGTTGCATGGGAGGAGATGCTTTTCTGGTTATTTTTTGGTGTTATTGGTTTCTTTTCCTTCAATTAGTTTAATTTGAAAATTGTCTTTTGTGAAACATCTGGCACTAGCACTGCATATAAAAGAGAACGTTATGTTAGGTGTTTGATCAAAGTCATCAACACTGCATGGCTTACATGGGCATAGTAAACTGAGAATTATGCTTCACTAAATGATACTGGTTGTTGATAAGGCGCTGGATTTTTTATGAAGTGAAGTTCATTTATCTCCATGTTAACAGTAAGCAAATCCTTTTTACTTATGGAAAACACCTGGTCTGAACAACAGGATTCTAGTTGTGAACACTACAGTCTTCATTTGTAGTATATTGAACATTAGACATATTTTTTAAAGGTCACACCACACAGACTCAGTGATGCTGTTCAGAAACCACTGTGTGCCATAGAGTAAGGCTGGCATGTAGGATGCCTGTGCAATGCATATTTACCTTTTGTTATTCAAAAAGGACGGTACACACTGGGACAAAACCTTGTATGTCTTCCACCCTATTCTGTAAACACAGTACATCATTCATATACCATGCATGTTAATTAACCTCCCATGGATCATATGCAATTAATAAAGAGTATGCTATATGCATTGCATACCTGCTGGCTCCAGTAGGATAACTTATGAGACTCCATTTACTTGTAAACAGATGGTGTATTGTTTTTGGAAACAGCAGTCAACCTTCCCTGATGATATCTGTTCAGCATATAGAGCTGAGCATTGCATTAAGACTGACTTAAAATAAAGCATAACAGCCCAACTAGCAATGGAGCTCCCTGTCATGCAGCAAACCTCTTACCATAGCCATACATATTCTGCACACCCACTCTACATATACACACAGAGTGATGTCACCAAACTCTTGCCTCTGGGAGCTGGCACAACACCTGACCAAGTCTTACTCAAGATGGTAGACCACAGTACAACCAGGAACAGTGACTTTGTAAGGTGTAATATATCTTATTAAATAGTTTTGTGCAGTTGCTTTGTTAAGGTATGTTATACTCTAATAAGCTGCTCCTTCCAGTTATACTATTCAGTGCTACCATGTTATGCGCCTCTCCCCATATGGACCACAGGAGCACATAGCACACAGTGATGTACTATGCTGTTCTGTGTGTCACAGTTAGGTCTGTTCTACACCACTACTGATTACTATGATTTAAGTCTGGGAATCTCAGTATTGAAACACAGTATACTAAACATAGCACTCAAGAAGCACATATACATCGATGCACTATGTTTATGTGTACTGAACTTAATTCACAAAAGCTTTGGCACACCATGCTTATCAATAGCAGGGCCTGATTCAAGTTAACTGCAGAGAGTTTGCCATCAAGGACCTAGCAGTACAGCACAGCATATAGAGCATTAAGGCTGTGAGCTGCTAGTTTAATTAAGTTAGTTAACCAGGTATACTTTTGCTGGTTTCACCTTTGAAAAGATGCTTGTGGGTCTAGCCAGTAAAAAACAAAATGACTTAAAACAGATTAAATGCTGAACTGTGTTACTATTCAGTACTTATGGAACAGAGTTGTGAAGTCCCAGAGTCAAAGTGACAGTTATGTGCTTCTATGTCTGTGACAAACAAATATGTGATCCCATATGATATTCTTTTTAGCTTAGCCCATACACCTATTAGGCCATAACAGTCGATTTGTATTTGCTATCCTCTCTTCTGTGTACTTACATTCCTTTAAATAATGTTGAAATTACTTTTATCTCGCAAAATTACCTGCTGTATTGTTAACTTGAACAGGGCCTACATATAGGCAATTTAACACATAAGCAAGTAAGTAAATAAAGATTCACACTGCACACATTGACTCATTAAATGTAAATTATAGCTTACAGCTACTTACGTAATTCATCAAAATGTGTCTCAATGCCATCTGGTCCTGGAACAGAACAGATGAGACGTGCCTTCAGAAAAGTGCTCCATTTATTAACAAGGCAGCAGTGACCTCCATCATCATTCTGAAAAGAAAGATAATAAAATGTCAGTCCTGGAAGTCTCTGAGTGATTGGAAGGGGTGAGGGAAGCACATACAGACATGGAGTAATGTCTTTTTAGTTAGCAGACTCGATACAGTGCATATCATACTATGTAGCAGTGTCTTAGCTAGAAGACTTGATACAGTGCATATCATACTATGGAGTGGTGTCTTTTTAGTCAGCAGACTTGACACAGTGCATATCATACAATGCAGCAGTGTCGTTTTGTTAGACTTGATACAGTGCCTATCATACTATAAAGCAGTCCGTTTTTAGTTAGCAGACTTGATACAGCGCATATCATACTAAGGAGCAGTGTCATTTTAGTTAGCAGACTTGATACAGTGCATATCATACTATGGAGTGGTGTCTTTTTAGTTAGCAGGCGAGATATAGTGCATATCATACTATGGAGCAGTGTCTGTTTAGTTAGCAGACTTGATGCATTGAATATCATACTATGGAGCAGTTTCTGTTTAGTTAGCAGGCTTGATATAGTGCATATCATACTATGGAACAGTTTCTGTTTAGTTAGCAGATTTGCAGTGAATATCATACTATGAAGCAGTTTCTGTTTAGTTAGCAGGCTTGATACAGTGCATATCATACTATGGAGCAGTGTCTGTTTAGTTAGCATACTTGATGCATTGAATATCATACTACAGAGCAGTTTCTGTTAAGTTAGCAGGCTTGATATAGTGCATATCATACTATGGAACAGTTTCTGTTTAGTTAGCAGATTTGCAGTGAATATCATACTATGGAGCAGTTTCTGTTTAGTTAGCAGACTTGATACAGTGCATATCATACTACAGAGCAGTTTCTGTTTAGTTAGCAGGCTAGATATAGTGCATATCATACTATGGAGCAGTGTCTGTTTAGTTAGCAGACTTGATGCAGTGCATAACATACTATGGAGCAGTGTCTGTATAGTTATCAGACTTGATACAGTGCATATCATACTGTGGATCAGTCCCTTTTTAGTTAGCGAACTTAATACAGTGCATATCATACTATGGAGCAGTGTCTGTATAGTTAGCAGGCTAGATACAGTGCATATCATATTATGGAGCAGTGGCTGTATAGTTAGCAGACTTGATGCAGTGCATATCATACTATGGAACAGTATGTGTATAGTTAGCAGGCTTGATACAGTGCATATCATACTATGGAGCAGTGTCTGTATAGTTATCAGACTTGATACAGTGCATATCTTACTATGGAGCAGTGTCTGTTTAGTTAGCAGGCCTGATACAGTGCATATCATACTATGGAGCAGTGTCTGTATAGTTAGCAGAATTGATAAAGTGCATATCATACTATGGAACAGTATGTGTATAGTTAGCAGGCTTGATACAGTGCATATCATACTATGGAGTAGTGTCTGTATAGTTAGCAGACTTGATACAGTGCATATCATACTATGGAACAGTGTCTGTATAGTTAGCAGACGATACAGTGCATATCATACTATGGAACAGTGTCTGTTTAGTTAGCAGGCTTGATACAGTGCATATCATACTATGGAACAGTGTCTGTATAGTTAGCAGGCTTGATACAGTGCATATCATACTATGGAGCAGTGTCTGTTTAGTTAGCAGGCTTGATACAGTGCATATCATATTATGGAGCAGTGTCTGTATAGTTAGCAGGCTTGATACAGTGCATATCATACTACAGAGCAGTGCCTACATAGTTAGCACACTTAATTCAGAGCATATCATAACTCTCAACCTCTAACTTCCAGAATCAGGAACAAAACCAGAAGCAATCAGGGAAAAAGCTCCAAATCAAGAACATGTGACAGAATAAGATAAATTAAGGAGTACGCTGCCCTAAAACTGAAAAAAAGTATTTGTCATCATATATTGAAATTTGATGCATCTTAATCACCATGTTTTTTATTATATGTGTTTCTTATTATATGTTTTTATTTTCAATATCCCTAGTGGCCACCATAAGGACTTACCTTATAAAAATGATAAAGGCCAGACATAATAAATTATTGTCACTGTTGATGACATCATAAATGATTCATTTTTAGTTATAGTGACAATGTTTCAAGTCACTGGCTTTTTTAGATTGTGTACAAAAGCAAAATCAGTGCTTCTTTTCAGCTGAATTACTCTGATCTTTGCTTACTTTAAGCTGCTAACAGTTTTTCTATTTCCAGTTTCATTTTATTTAATACAAAACACACGAAAAAGCAAGTTTTCCTTAATCATTCAAAACTAATACTTGAAAAGTT
>NC_056739.1:1611555812-1611625812 GCF_019279795.1 Protopterus annectens | reverse complement strand
TAACACATTGAGGTACAGGTGTGTTGAATAATATAAGAGACTTAGAAATAGTGAAGTTATCTGTAATAAGAGCCTGCAAAAATTCATTAATTGACTTCCAGTATTCTTTCAACTTCATACAGTCATAAAACATATGAGCCCAGTCAGCATTAATTTCTACATTACATCTCTTACATAGATTATCTTTATTATTAATTTTATTCATCATCAAAGGTGTATAAAAAGATCTATGTAAAATTTCCATGTATAAAGTCTCCAGACAATGGAAGATGTAGTTCTATAAGCAGATTCCAATATATATTGTTTATCTTGTTGAGTTGGTGGGTCCCCATTAATAGAGGTGAAATAATTCCAGTATGAATCTACATTGTAAAAAGTTTCTTGTCTGATAATTTTATGTATATATGAAAGTTTACCTTTATCAGAAACTTTATGCTGTAAATTTATTATCAAGTAATCAATCAGTTTTGGAATAGATTCTTTAACTGTTATAGACATTAGATCTATTCTATCAATGAGATGTTGTCTAAAGATCTGAACCTCTAACCAGCAAGTTTCTCTTAGATCAAATTCTTGTTTTAAGAAATCTAGATTTTTAACTTTATTATCAGATATCAGCTGATACCAGTACTTTAGATTATTATCTATAGCTAAATGAGCTCCTTCAGAAGTAGATGACATAAGCATACCCTGAGTATAAATTATAGGAATACAATAAAATTCCATTCCCTATACTTAGGGTGCATGAATATAAAGTTACGATAACTAATAATAATATTTAATGGGTAACAGACCATATGTTTAGGTGTAATAGGTGAAGTACAAAATTCCTTTAGCAACCACAACATGGAGTTATTTATAATCATATTTTTATGTGTTAAGGAGATTTTCATGAAGTGCATACTAATTAGCTCCCAATAATCTTTCCATTTTGACATATGACCGATCTATTAATAAAGTAATAACTTTTATAATAGAAGAGATAATATATAAATTAAAGTCTGGAAAAGAAATACCCCTTGAGACCAGCTATTAGTATGTTTCTTTAATGCAATCCTAGGTCTATTAGGTGCCCATAAGAAATTTAACATTAGTGTATTCAGTTTCTTGATAGTTATTTTTGTAGGTGAAAGTATTATTGATTGTATTAAGTATAAAATCTTGGGGAATATTATCATTTTAATAATTGTAAGTCTCTCCTCCATAGTAAAAAACATATTATTCCAGGTATTAAAAAGATTTTGTATATTAAGAAAACAGGTATTATAGTTATTATATATAATAGATTTAATATCTTTAGATAGTATTATACCTAAATAAGTTATCTGACCTGAGTTGGGTACATATTTAGTAAAATCACTAATGAGAGTATTTTTTCGTGTGTATATATAGGTAGTATTTTAGTTTTTTCTTCATTGAATATTAAACCAGAAATACTTTTAAAATTCATCATTTTATCAAATAAAGACTGCATAGAAGAATTAGATCCTGCTGATGTAATTAGAACATCATCTGCAAAAAGTTGAATTTTTGATGTTGTATTTTCTTCTATTTCAAAACCCTCTATGTCAGTACTGTTTCTAATCAAATTAGCCCAAGGCTCCATTACTAAAGTGAATAATAGTGGAGAAAGTGGACATCCTTGCTTTGTACCTTTAAGAATGGGTATTTTTGTGAAACATATGTTCCTACCTTAATATAAGCCAGCGTTCCTTTGTATAAATGCTCAATTAAATTTACAAATGCATCAGATAAATTTGTGCATTTCAGTAAGGTAAACAGATAGTCCCAACTTACTGAATCAAATGCTGAACCTATATCAAGACTAATAAGTGTTAAATCTTTCTTTTTCCTATTTGCAAAATCAATTAATGTTAAAGTTCTTCTTATATTATCAAAAGTATTTCTATTTACAATGAAGCCCGTCTGATCTATGTCTATAATGCCGGGAATAATTGTCTTCAATCTATCAGCAAAAATACTCATAAACATTTTATAATCAACATTAAGTAATGAGATGGGTCGATATGAAGAACATCTAGTTGGATCTTTATTAGGTTTTAAAATTGGTGAAATAAATGTATATTGCCAAGATGGGGGGGGGTTATTAACTCAGTTTGGGCCAGAATAAAAACCTTATGTATTAATGAATATGTAGTTTTAGAAAGGATTTTATATATCTCTGGTATAATACCATCATTACCCGGTGCTTTGTTTGATTTAAGCTTATTTATTTGTGTAATAACTTCTGTATATGAAATACTCTTGTCCAATAGTTTAATCTGTTGTTTATTAAGCTTTTTATTCATGTTTGTGGTTATAAACTCCTTTATTTTATCTTTAGGTTCCATGTTAATGTTGTTATGGTTAATCTTGTGAAAGTGATTTCTAAATTTGTCCAGTATTTCTGGTATACTAGAAACATTCTTCTTTTCCTTAGAGAAAAGATTTCTTTGATATGGTTTTGTTTATTCAATCTTTTGTTTTATTTTTAAGTCTATGTAAATATTTGGGGCTTATTGAATAAGACAACTTGTATTTCTCTAAAGTTATTTTAACTTTATGAGTTAAAATTTCTTTGTATTTCTCATTTAGTTTGTTTATTTCTTCAATAACTTTCTTGTCCATAATATTTTCTTTATTATTATGTTTATAAGAGTCCAGTTTACTTTGAATATCTAACAATTCCTTATCCCAAGATTTCCTTTTGTTATTATACCATCTGATACTTTGTCCATATAGATATGATTTTAAGGCATCCCAAACATAGACAATGGAGACTTCAGGAGTATTATTTATGTCTAGAAAATGTTGTACTTCTGAAAGTATATATTCTTTATAGTCTTTTAGCTGAGTTAAGTATGCTGGTATCCTTTTGATCTGAACATTATGAGTATTTTTATCATGAATTCAAAAACAATTGAGTTATGATCAGATATAGGACATGAAATGATTTTGGAATTAATTAAATCTGTTACCATCTGGTTAGAAATAAAGACCCTATCTATTTTTGAATAAGTTTTGTATCTGTTAGAAAAAAGGTGTATGGTAATGATTTTGACTCTGATTATTAATATCATTCAAATGATAAGAATTAGCAAAATCATTTAAATGTTTTGCATTAGATGTAATTCTTCTTTTCTTTATAGTGGTAGTATCACTTTCATGTAGTATACAATTAAAATCACCAGCTAAAATAATATCCCCTATAGAGAATGATATGATCTTATCAATATGATGTTTCACTGTATTAATACCAAATCCAGGTATCCAATATACATTAATTAAAGTGTAAGTCTTCCCATTAATTTGTATTGTAACCATACAAAACATTCCTTTGTCATCCTGATAAGACTTAATGGTTTTAGGAATGGGCATACTTTTATTCCATAAAATAGCCACTCCTCTTTAGTTCTGAGTGTGCTCTGAACTAACCAATACTGTATACTTATTAGTGGCTAGTTTATCAATATCTTTTTCAAGAGATGGGTTTCTTGCAGGAAGACTAGATTGGCCTTGTGTAGATTAATGTATCTTATTAGGCTTGCCCTTTTACACGGATTATTCAATCCATTAATGTTTAAAGAAATTCCTTTTAAAGATGTCATTTGGCATTTTTAAAACTCAAGAATCTTATGATCGAAATAACAAATAACAAGATAAATAATGTTACATCTCCTCTTTTAGGTGTATCTTTAAATATAGCTGTATTTATTAAATCTCTTATGGGATTTTGTATAGGATTCAATTTTGTTTGTAGTGACAATGAGTGTACAAAATATATTGTGGATGTCAAAACTATATACATATAACAATGAACAAGTGAAAATAATGTAAGGATTAAACCTTTTATCCCGCCTGGAGTTGAAAACTCCAACTTAGAGCAGTATTTACTACTCAAGTTAACCCCCTACCCTAAGCAGCAGTACCTCAGCTACCACCTTATCAATTTAATACTAGTTATATTTAACTGAGGTTAACAGTTTTCACTTCAATTATCTATCAAGACAAAACTACACATTTGGTAAAACAGCATCATATAAACTAAAATAAACTTTTTTTTTTTTTTTTTTTTAAAACTGTTCATACTATTATATAGATCTATGTAATATATAACACTTGTATTCTAATAGCATTCAAATAATCTTAATGTTAGAAATCAAGAGGAGAGAAAATTATGTTCTAACATTCATTTAAATCAAAAACTTTGGCTAATATGATTTGGACATTACATGCATTAAGATGCATCTATTTTCTGTCATGTGAATTCTATCAACAGCTTCCAAAAAAATCTTGAATTGTTTGTATATGAGCATTTACTTAAACTTAATATTGTCAATAGAGTAAAATATTGTATTCATAAAAATTATTATAAATCATACTGCATAGTTATGCAGATTCTCAGAAACACCTGCGTTATTACCTAAAAAAAAAAAAAAAGCCATCACACACATAAACACAGACACACACACATACATATACACACACACACACACACACACACACACACACACACACACACACACACACACACACACACATACACATATATACACACACACACACACACACACACATATATATATATATATATATATATATATATATATATATATATATATATATATATATCTGATCTCACTGAGTTGTGTCTTTGTAGAGCACAATCCTACCTGCTGTCCCTAGAATAAATCTGTCTGCTTTATACAAAATAATGCACAGCAAACACATATTAGTAACCAGATTTTACAATCATGCTAACCTACTGCTTTAAAATATATCACATGACATTTCTTCCAGAATAGAGTTATAAGATTATTTATGCTTGTCAATCAGACGAATTAAATGAGTTATAGTAAAGTATATGTTTGGGACACAAGTTTTTAACACAGATTATTATGCTACTTTTAAGTAGATTTTCAAAAACATTTAAATAAATGTTTCATTTTCTATGCCTTCTAAAATAAGATATTTATTTGCTACAAGAAACTACATCATCTAAACTCATCATAACTGACATATTTTATGAATAGAGTATTTTTCCTGAATCTGTGGTGTGTCAGTGTGATAACCTTGTCAATGTTTATACTAACTGCTTTCAGTTTCTCTGTGAAAATTCTGTGAGTGAAGCTTCTGAGGAAACTCATGGACACTATGCATGAGACAGCCCACATCCCAGATTGTCTCCCTTAACATTTTGGCGGGAAACTTATTAAAACTTGTGGCAAACATTCATTTTGTCAATAGAGTAAAATATTGTATTCATAGAAATTATTATAAATCATATTAGATAGTTATGCAGATTCTCAGAAAAAAAGCCATCACACTCACACACACACACACACACACACACACACACACACACACACACACACACACATATATATATATATATATATATCTGATCTCACTGAGTTGTGTCTTTGTAGAGCACTGTCCTACTTGCTGTCCCTAGAATAAATCTGTCTGCTTTATACAAAATAATGCACAGCAAACACATATTGGTAACCAGATTTTACAATCATGCTAACCTACTGCTTTAAAATATATCACATGACATTTCTTCCAGAATAGAGTTATAAGATTATTTATGTTTGTCAATCAGATGAATTAAATGAGTTATAGTAAAGTATATGTTTGGAACACAAATTTTTAACACAGATTATTATGCTGCTGTTAAGTAGATTTTCAAAAACATTTAAATAAATGTTTCATTTTTATGCCTTCTAAAATAAGACATTTACTTACTACAAGAAACTACATCATTTAAACTCATTATAACTGACATATTTTATGAACAGAGTATTTTTCCTGAATCTGTGGTGTGTCAGTGTGATAACCTTGTCAATGTTTATACTAACTGCTTTCAGTTTCTCTGTGAGAATTCTGTGATTTGAAGATTCTGAGGTAACTCAAGGACATTGTGCATAAGACAGCCCACATCCCAGATTGTCTCTCTTAACATTTTGGCGGGAAACTTATTAAAAACTAGTGACAAACATTCATTTAGCAGTGTAAATGCATCTAAACATGACAGAACCTCCACAATGTATTCCACAGATCATCACAGCCTCTATGCAACTGAAATTAAACTCAAAATTACCAACAAGTAATAAAACTCAGCATTCTTCTCCCAACTCAATTTTCATACAAATCCTATTATTCACTGTGCCCCAAAAAAAAAAATATAATTTTTAAGTAAAACATAAATGAATATATCATTTTTAAGTAAAACCTGGTACAACAGTATGTACTCTGAATCTTACTCTATGTGTGCTACTTTATTATGCCGAGTCTAATGCAGATTGGGAACTGAAAGTACAACTGCAAGTTGTCAAATCTTTTTCAGATGATATAAGAATGTAATTTGGTCTTGATAAATGTGCAAAAGCAACCTTTAAATCAGGAAAACTGCAGCACCAGAAAATATGTTTGGGACAAGAATGTGACATAAAAGAACTTGAGCAAGAGGGAATGTATAAATGTTTGGGAACTGATGAAGGATCAACAATAAAACATAAACAAATATGAATAAAACTTAGTAAGGAATACTTTGGAAGACTTAAATTAATCCTGAAAACAGTCTTGACATTTAGGAACAAAATTCAAGCTATAAACCAATTTGCTCTTCCTGTCCTAACTTACAGTTTGGGATTGACTGACTGGCCCCAAAACATGTTGGATAGATTAGACAGGAAAACAAGAAGGATCCTTCATGCTCACCAAATGATTTATAAAAATCAGTGCATACCAAGATTATATATTCTCCGTTCCGAAGGAGGGATGGGCCTCCTCGAAATATGTATTGATCAGCAATCGTGGAACTCCACACATATCTGCTGATCTCACAAGACCCAAATGTAGTGAAAGTTTTGAAACATGAGGAGAATAAATCTAAGATGACTTCTTTCCTTAGTTTAGCAGAAGCGTGTCGGTGTCAAGCAGGAATGGAAATTAGACCAGAAGTAGATAAAAATCAGGCAGCAATTGAATGTATGAAAAAACAAAAGAGTGAATATAAGGTGAAGGACCAGATGAGAAGGCAAGAAATGTGGAAAATGCATAAATATAGTTGCAAGTACAGAAAACTTCTGGAACAACCTCATGTTGATCAGAATCGAATGCAGGAATGGTTTAGAAGAGGTGAATTCAAACCAAGAGATAAAATGTTAATATTGGCAGCCCAAGATAGTGGTCTATGTACACATTGGTTTACAAAGTCCATTGAACATGTGGGAGAAACAGACAAATGTAGATTTTGTAAAAGAGAATTGGAAAAAGTTGCACACCTTGATGCTGGGTGTGACATACTAATGGCAGAAGGATTGTATGCTGAAAGGCATAATAATGTGGCGAGACTGCTGCACAGGAGATTGTGCAAACATTATGGTACTGAAGTGGCTGAAAGACACTGGAAACATGAGCCACAAAGCATCAGAGAAAATTATGATGATACATCACATGGGATCACCCATTACCAACAGTTCAAAAGATAGATGTGAGAAAACCAGATATGCCAAAAGGTGTATAGTCATACCCTTTGGGAAAAACAAGGTAACCCCTAATTACCACATAGGTGGTAATCCATTGAACACGGAAGAAGTTATCAGGGACCTGGGGACCCAGGTTGACGGTAGCCTCTCTTTTGACACTCACATTGCCAAAGTGGTTAGGAAGACCTTCTACATTGCCCACCTGATCATGAAGGGATTCACATCCAGATCAGGAGAGGTCATTGCACCCCTGTACTCTTCACTTATCGGACCAATGATTGAGTACGGCACCCCATTCGGAATGTACCTTACCCGACACCTGCAGCAGTTGGAAAGACCCCAAAAGTTCCTCACCAAAAGGATAAAGGGGCTCAAACATATGTCATACGATGCCCGACTGAAGAAACTCCAGCTCTATTCAGTCGCATACCATCTGCTCAGAGGTGATCTGTGCCTGACATACAAGGCCATGTCCAACCCAGAATTAATGGACATGCTCCACCTCAAAAAATCCAAATCCACCAGAACCACGAGAGCAAGAGACTTAAACCTCAACACGGATATAAATAAGACGTGCTGGAGGGACAGATTCATCACCCAGAGACTCCCTACACTATGGAACAGAATCCCAGTCCATGTGAGGCAGAGCCCCTCACTGACTCTGTTCAAGAGAAATCTTGACGAGTGGATGGGAGATCGTAGGTTTACTCCGGGAATCATCTCTGTATCACTGCTGGACAGAGGCACAGCAAACTAATGGGTATAGTATTCTCATCCTAAGGGGTGGTGAAAGCCACACACACTCTGGCTAGGCTTATAAATGCCCTAGGGCAGATAGCCTAGTATGAACCTATGAACCTATATACTGGTCCATGAAAAGAAGACAAAAGTAGCAGTGTCCATTGAAATTGCCACACTCGCTGACTACAGTGTCTTGCATACAGAGAGACACAAAGTCATTAAATATCAGGATTTGCAGGAGAAACAAGAACAATCTGGAAAAAAGATACCCAGACAGTTCCAATAGTAGTAGGAGCAACGGGTCTTATAAAATACAATTGTATTTAGATATGTTACCAATACATGTAACTCTATGCGAATTGCAGAAGGAGTCATTACTGGGCATACTGTGGGTGCTGTGAAGAGCACTTTTGGCTGACATCAAAGATTGAAACAATACTAATTTCATGAACTTTAATCAGACTTTGACTTAGGAATGGGGTTCATCCCTGTCATGGTATTCGAAACCCAAAGGATTTGGAGAAATTAAACAGAGTCTAACATCAAGGATTGAAACAATACTGATTTCATGAACTTTAATCATACTTTGACTTAAGAATGGGGTCCATTCCTTTTATGGTACTAGAAACCCAAAAGACTTGGACAAATTAACCAGCTGAGTCTAGTGATTGTGGAGAAATATTTCTCCATGATTACAAAATGAACAGTTGAATTAATAATTAATTTTCTTTTTTTAACACATTGCTGTATTTTACACATACATAAATGATGCTTATCTCAGAGATGTGCACAAATGTTACCACAATCATTTCATACTTAGCAGTGTAATCCCATTCCCACCATACTATAACATCTAACCTGAATGTCTTCTAGTTGCTGAAGACATTTGCAGAATTAGGTTCATAGGTTCATAGGTTTATACTAGGCTATCTGCCCTAAGGCATTTATAAGCCTAGCCCAAATTTTTGTGGCTTACGCCACCCCTTATATGAAAAAATACTGTGCCCATTAGTTTGTTGTGCCTCTGTCCAGCAGTGACACAGATATGATTCCCGGGGTAAACCTACGATCTCCCATCCACAGGTCTAGATTTCTCTTGAACAGAGTCAGCGAGGTGCTCTGCCTCACATGGACCAGGATTTTATTCCACAGCATAGGGAGTGTCTGAGTGATAAATCTATCCCTCCAGCACGTCCTATTTATATCCATGCTAAGGTTTAAGTCGCTTGCTCTAGTGGTTTTGGTGGATTTGGATTTTTTGAGGTGGAGCATGTCCATTAATTCCGGGTTGGACATGGCCTTGTATGTCAGGCACATGTCACCTCTGAGCAGGCGGTATGCGACTGAATAGAGCTGGAGTTTCTTCAATCTGGCAGCATATGACAGATTTTGGAGTCCCTTTATCCTTTTGGTGAGGAACTTTTGGGGTCTCTCCAATTGCTGCAGATGTCGGTGAGATACATCCCGAATGGGGCATTGTACTCGATCATTGGTCTGATAAGTGAAGAGTACAGGGAACAATAACCTCACTAGATCTGGATGTGAATCCTTCATGATCAGGTGGGCAATGTAGAAGGTCTTTCTAACCACTTTAGCAATGTGAGTGTCAAAAGAAAGGCCACTGTCAACCTGGGTCCCCAGGTCCCTGATAACCTCTTCTGTGCTTAGTGGATTGCCACCTATATGGTAGCTTGGGGTTACCTTGTTTTTCCCAAAGGGTATAACTATACATTTTTAGACGATTAACTACAGGCCATGGCACTGGCACCAGCTATCTGTTTCCGTGAGTCCCCTCTGAAAGATACCCGTGTCCGATGCACTTTCCACTATGGCCCAATTTGCAGTCGCCTGCAAACTTTGTCAGCCAAAGTCCTCCCATGTTGGCCTGTACTTCTGAGAAGTAGATGCCAAACAATAGGGGCCAAGGACCGAGCCCTGTGGGACACCACTTGTGACCGGCTTGGAGTCTGACACAGCCAGCAACTCTAACCCTGTGGGTTCTGTCCTTAAGCCAGTTTGCAACCCATCTTGTGACATATGGGTTTACATTTAAGCTGGTAGTTTTTCTACAATACCGAGTGGGGTATTGTGTCGAAAGCCTTGCAAGGTCAAGGTAGGCTGTATGGACTGCCTTTCCTCATCAATGGCCTTGGTGACTGTTTCAAGAAGTCGACCAAGTTCAAAAGGCATGATCTTCCCTTGACAAAGCCAAACTGGGTCGGGTCCAATGTCTGCAACTCCCCTATATCTTTGTTTATGAGCTCCATTATGATCCTCTACATAGCTTTGCAGACTAGACTTGTTAAGCTTATGGGGAGCTAATTACCAGGGTCCGTGAGAGGCGCCTTTGTGGAGTGGGACCACAGTTGCCGTGACGCCACTCCTTGGGCATGTATCCTGTGGTAAGGCTGAGATTAAACAGCTGCCTTATGTGCGGTTTAATTCCTCATTTAGCTCGTGTAGCACACAGCTGGGGACACCATCCGTCCCATTGATGCTGTATTTTTAGCTTTAGAGAGCAGCTTTCACCTGCGCATTTGAGATGTCCGGGAGGCTACACTCGGCTGGGATAGTTATCTCTCCTTTAGGGGAGAGGGGTGAAGTTTGCACTGAACCTGTCTGCCAGTATGTTGGCAATGTCTGTGGGTTCAGTGATTTTGTATCATTTTGGACTAATTCTGAGCATATCTGGGAGTTTCCACCCAGGTTCCTAACATAGCTGAAAAGGCCTTATGATTGTCCTTTGAATCCATGGCAATTTTTCTCTCAAAATTGGCCTTAGTTGATTTTATGAGTGCTCGTATTTTTTTACTAATAATGATCAGGGTGACTTCCCTTTATGGATTTTGTTCTATCATGTAATAGCTTTCTCCTCTTATTGTAAAGTTTGTTAATGGCTGGGGTCCACCAGACTGGACGTTTGCCCTTTGTGGAAAGAGTCTTGGTTTTATTTGGGATTGCCTGATCCATGCAGTCCTGGAGGTGTTCATAGAAGGCATTTGTAAGGGCTTCCGCAGCTTGGGTTGTGGTTTCCTCTGGCTCAGGGGCCTTGAAGGATACCACACCAGTCTTGAGTAGTGGGAAGTTTGCTTTAGAGAAGTTCTTCACTATGGTCTTTTTTGTTGGGGGTGGGGGCGGGATGTGGATTTCCAGTGAGATTAGTTTATGATCAGATCTCACCAATGAGGGATATACTTCCGGTGTGGAGCATTTTGTCCCCATGTTTGTGACAATGAAATCTAGTATATTTTCTCCTCTCGTGGGAACAGTGACTAGCTGTTCCATGGCATTTGAATTTATGAACTCCAGGAACCGTTGGGCTAGAAAGATAGGGCTTGAGTAATGTTCCCAGTCTATATTCAGGTAGTTGAAGTCACCCAATATGATGGTGTTTGGAGATACATTTATACCCTCCAGTGTCTTCAGGAAGGCTGTGTGGGGTTCCTGAGTTTGAGAGGGTGGCCTGTAGCATGCTACAATTTGTAGAGCAGTTTTGCCTATGGTTAGTTGCACCTGGATGGTTTCCAAGCTTCAGGCGTTGCCACCAACCTGGAGGTGTGGGTATCCTTTATGAATATGGATACACCCCCTCTTTTGTGGTGTGGTCCGGGTTTTGGGGCCGGAACGCATGATATGAGGTAAAACCTAATAGTGCCGAGTGCTCTCAGGAGCCTTGAACCAGGTTTCAGTTACAGCACAGACATCGATGTTCTCCATACTGAGAAGGGCCTCGAGTGCATGCATTTTGAGATTTAGACTTCTGGCATTGAGCAGCATTACCCTCAGTTTCTTCCCATTTTTGTTTTTTAGGGTGGTAGGTTTAGAATTTGAGCCTTGCCTAAAAAAGGCACTATGGGGGTGGCAAGATCCTTAGCCAATATCCGGAATCCCAGGGGTGACAGGGATTCCGGATATTGGCTAAGGCTCTTGCCACCCCCATGTGTGGGTTTCCTTTGGGTGCTCCAATTTCCTCCCTTGTTACAAAGATGTGTGTGGAGTGGTTCTCTCTGGGTCTCAGCTAAAAATTAGCTTATTCCAAGTTGGACTTTCACAGTAAACAAATGTTAAATAAATAATAGTTTTGTTTTATTTGTTTCTTCTGATAACCTATTCCATGTTTCTCCATACTTTTTAAAGACACAAAATTCCTCAGCGTTATGCCTTATTCTACTTTGTCCTTACTATCTGTTGAACTCCATCACTTTAGTTCTTCTTACAAAAACGATGTTCATGAAATACCACTTTTGGCTTTCTGTAATATAAATAGTTTTCATAAACTTGTCTTCATAGCTCAGATTACTCATGCCTAATTAAAATTATTATTTCCTTGACATAACTTTATCCAATATTTTAGTTTATTTTTCCTGTGTACACCTCAAAACTATACACTGTACTGAATGTGTGGTGTCACTTTTACACTGTGCAGTGCTGTTAGCATATTGTGTTTGAACAAGCCAGCTCCATGCCCTTGACAATGTTTTACCTTCCTTACAGCTGCTTCACACTGCTATTCATGGATAACTCCCACTGCAGTCAGTATATATAAATCTACTACAAAAATGAGCTCTCCCCAGCCTTTTCTTTATCTTTATTCTTGGCTTATTATTACTACCATGCATCATTCTGTACTTTGCTACTTAACAACATTGGACATCTATAAGCTCACTTCTGTACCACATTTAAACCCCATTTGAAGACTTCAGAGGGTTGGAGTACATAATCTTCACAGAGTCCATCAGAGTGTGCCAAGTTCTGTGCAGGAATTGTGGCTAAAGTAATATGCAAATATGGCCCAGTCTACAGAAAATAATTCAGTGTAAAGCAGACATAACCAGTGACATCAGCACAACCACAAGCAGCCACGTCAAAGTTGCAATCCAGGAAAACTCATTCATAAAGTAAGAAATATATGTGCATCACCAATGAAGATCTATTAGAAGGTAAACAATCTCAAAGGAATATTCAGTAATAGGTGAAAAGTACTAAAGGAAGATAAATGTACATCAATCATCTCCAAAAAGTGACAAATATCTGCAAACAATTTCAGATTTGGTAATAATTTCTAGATGGACATAAATGAATATAACTGCCAGAATTTGTGAAATTCAACATAATCTGCAAAATGTCTAATAAAAAATTAACTAAGTAAGGTAAAAAGCAATCATAACCACTTTGCCATGGCTAACAGCAACTAACAATGGGTGCAGAACATGTGGGGAAGAAAGTAATGCACAAACCCAAAGAAACAGAGTGAACCAAAAGCAGATGTGGCGTGAGGGTGAAGAAGAGGGACACACAATGGGTATGATGGAATAGGAAGGTCTAAGGGAGAGACAGAGTGGCACAAGCATTTTTTTCTGGTGGGAATAGGCCCTATTTTTTGTTTTTTGGAGTATAGAAGGAATAGAAAAGACGCAGAAAGATACAGAGGAAGAGGGCAAAACAGGAGGTATAAACATATAACAACTATCACAACACATAACAGACAAAGGTTTGAAAGACACATAAACGAGAGGTAAGGTACACAGAGAGCACACATACAGACTATACAACATGGGTGAAGGAAAACTGACAAACAGGGTAGGGTACAAACCAGCCATGGTACAATGCAAAAACAATTATGTACCAATGCACACATCATTGCTGAGACATTGCAAACTGTGTGACAGTCATACCAGATTGTGTATGACTGGCATTAGCTGTGTGTTGGAGAACAGTAAATGGGGAGTGCCATCATTGCAATACACAATGGGTATCGAATACAACCATCCACTACTAGGCTGCCAGTACTGCAAGTATAAAACAGGCAGCAGTGAGGATGAGCAAAACCAGGAACAGACAAGCAGAGGGCAGACTAGAACTTCCAATCTTATATGAGAAAGACAAACAGTCAAACTGAGTGTCAGACAGCAGTAGCACTGCAAAGCAGTAATGTGACTGTATTATACACAAACAAATATACACACCACAAACAAAGGAAAAATGGGATCCATATGTCAAAGACATATACCATGCCAGAGGCAACACAGATTGGTTTTTCAGGTAAACAACACATATGTGTGACATGCAACGGCATAACATAATCCAAACAGAAAGAAGGCTCATCACATACCAACACTAATGACAGTTAACGAATGCCACCCAGTGCATAGACAATAAGCATACAAATCCCTGAGTAACACTCAAAACACACAAGTGCAACATGAATAATGATAGAATCAAATCAGTTGCCACCACCTTGGATGCATATGCCTTGCACATGTATGCTACCCCACATGGTGGCACAAGGTAAGCTTCTACGAGTACACCTACGTAACAACAATGATAATGTAGAGGAAGGTAAACATACACATAACACATGGCATATATATGTGAAACATTTAGGTCAAAGCTATAAGGGGGGGGGTGGAGATAGACAAGACAGGTCCACATCAGTTAGGAAATACCATCAAGAGCAAATAGGCACAGAATAAAGCAGGACAACCCTAGCTAAGGAAACACAGTGCACATGCCTGTTTCTACAACACAAGATGGACTGTAAGTCCTCACAAGATACATTGAAACAAATGGTCAATGTCTGACACATGAGCATAGGGCATACAGGATGGCTATAAACATATCTGTGTACAAAAGATGCAAACAACATAATAATTTGCAACAGTTAAACTGCAAATGGCATAGGTACACAACAAAGTAGTTTTCAGTATCTATATATATATATATATATATATATATATATATATATATATATATATATATATATATATATATATATATGTATATACACACATACATACTGCCAAGCAAACGAAATAGAATGAAGCACAATCACCATTACTGATGTAAATATCTCTGTACATGGTCTGAGGAAGCAATCTGGATTATCGCGAAAGTGCTCATCTTTTAACAAATACATTTTTCTTACTCAAAGGAAATTTATTGGAACTATTTTTTTATCTGGACTTGCTGTGGTGCTGTGCATTGGTCTGTCTTGGTTTTGTTTATTTGGTTTCCTATAGCACAACTTTAATGCCAGAGGTTTCTGTTTTTTTTTGGATTTTATCTATGTACATGTGTAGGACTGATTAAATGATAGTCCTGTGCACATAAGTAAAACAGAGCATCTGGGTGTCATATTATGACCTTACACATGTGCATCCATGTAAATCAGTGCATCTGTACCACAAAGGCATATACATGGACCAGTGAATGTGAACGCTGTATGTCAAGGATATATGTTCATATGTACCAGGCACAGTACTGTAATACAACAAGGTACAATATTTGCCAGTGCATTCTACCCACAAGGTCATTGTATCAGTGGGACAGCATGACCAAAGAATGTCATATAAAACACAAAATCTAAGACATGACGTTGTCAAACAGACATACGACAGCAATAACCAAGTGGATGCAATACATACACATGGATAACATATGCAAATAAACACACTTGACCCACCTCAATGAGTTATGTGAGAAAAATGGGAACGATGTAGTTTGTGAGTTGTTGTCATCACTCCTAATGATATACAAGAACAATACAAGTAGAACAATCATGTCCCACTTGCATTATGCTAACTGCAACATTCATGTTTGTTACATACAGGGCCAGAGTCATGTTTGTTGCTTACAGGGCCAGGGTCTGTCAGACATAACAATATCATGTTACACTGCATGCATAGGAGTACACACACACACCCACACACCCACACCCACACACATTGAAGGAGTAGTACTACTGCCCACATGAAGCAATGTATTCACTAATGACAGTATGATCATGTTGATAACAGTGACTACTTTATGTGTCAATTGGTAATGAGTGTCATACTACAGCAGCAAGATAAAGCCACATAGAACATGATATTTGCAGAGCACATTATAACATATGTTAGAAAAGCACGACAACAAAATAGGATGTCTGCACAACTGTACCTAGACTGTAAATATTTGAATATGGAAATCACAATGGTGGCAGCTTTACAAAAGTGGATCACACAGACAACACTTGGTCCTGAGGGACCACTCTGATGGGGTTGAATATCAATAAAGATCTCTCTAGTGATCTCCAGGAAGGAGTCACATATGGCCCACACAATGTCCTGAAAAAAGTCACCCATCAGTACTCTCATCTGCATCTGGAAGACATCTGTCACTATGTCCCAGATCTGCTCCTGAAAATCATCTATTGGCAAGGTGGCAGACATCTTCTAAGCTGAGTAGCAGGAACAATGGAATTCTCTGTCTTCATCATCATCATCCCCCTCATGGTCATCACCCTGGTCCTCAAAGTCTGACTCAGCTGGCAGTGGTGTAGCACTTTGTCATTGGCATTTGATTAGTGAGTAGGCATGAGTCCCACATTCTGTCGCAGCTCAACATTGGAAAAAAACATTATATATACATAAAAGGCATTAAAAAAATCAATCAATAAATAAAATATCATACAAACTTACACAATTTACATGTTGCTATTATTATTCATGTGATGTTACTCTAGTGCACGACCTTACCTAACACCATATGATGTAAGGCATACATCCAATCCATACTAATGTATAAAAAATTGTGTAAATGGACATCACAGTCCTATGCCAAACATATGTAATAAAACACAATCAGATGTGCACCAACATAAATGTAAAGAGAGTATACAATATGCAATTAACAACATCAAAACTCAAGTGACAGGGCATGTGAAATGTCTGCTCAAGTTATATCACAGTAAATTTGTCTTAACACTGTAATGATCAAAGGATCTGGCCCACATGATTTATTTATATGTTGTATAACAAAAGACACAATATTGTAATAACAATAACAAGTGTACTGCCATGATTATGCAACATTCTAAATGTCATAATATTCCTACATTAATGAAATCAATATATGGGCCAGTGTGTCCATCATACATTAACAATATGTTACTCTCTTACATTACATTCATATAGTACTCAATTTATCAGATGTGCTTCTCTTACTACTCATATCTTTGCTGACATATCAGCCTTCAGTATGCATGCAAAACACACATGCACAGTAATCAGACATATAAATATCAGTAAGTCTCAAGGCAAGTAAGCCATGCCAATTTGGCATGCAACACTGACATACGGCTCTGTTCCAAAAGATTTGGTACAGTATAAGTTAACACTGACAGTGACACCAGACTTTGTAGTTCCTAGTTTAGCCATGTTGTAAGAAAGGCCTTACACCAAAAGCAGTGAGAACAACCTCTCAGTAACATAGGCCCCTATTTGTTACTCAACTTGGGCCTCATATATTTATATTGAAGTGTCAATATGACATTGAAATTTCCACTATAACATATCATTATGGGCAAATAATGTATCATGTCGACATCCTATGATTAAACTATGGGTGTTAAAAATCTGTTTTAGGGTTAACAAGCAATGGTACACTTAAAATGTATATGCAAATGAGATGAGTAAAGCAACATGCTTAATGGGTGACATCACATCATTATATATTCAGAATGGAATTTGAAAGCTTCGAACAACTGCACAATCACAAGCGCAGCAACAGTATGTAATAGCTAGAAATTCTGTACATGACACACATACATAACTGTCCCTCAACAAATGTGTCACTGTCACTGCCTACATTTGTATTATGCTTACATGTGTACCTGCACAGTTAGAAATGTAATGACAATCATAAACATACTATGAAACACCTCAGACATAACAATAAAGCACACTAATGACAAGAAATGGTATATAATGTGTTTAACAAATCATCACACTGCAAATTGCAGTACAACTGGAATTAAAAAAATACATGCCAATAAAGGCCTGCAAATAAAATTAAGAATGTTGAGACAACAGACACCCGTTCAATACTAGAAAACACAGGCTATGTACAACATATAATTCACTGAGAACCACTGCCATGTATATGAGTTTGCCACTTCCTGCTGTCCAAACAACAATAACAATATAAGTAACTTTATTTGTAAAACATTCAAGTCAAGTCAATATGCCGTTCAAATGCATATCTTGTAGGCTGTGTCAACAAAAATCGCATAAACTCAATTTAATAATAAACTCCTCCTGATTACTCCAAAGTCAACATTCCACTGAAAATTATGAACACATTACTGTTATTCACAAGAAATCAGTAAGTATTACCTTTACCTTGCTGATGCATTATGGGAAGTCAGATATACAATATAACATTTTATATAATCAGTCATTGCTTTGTTACTCTCACTGTTATGTACATATAGGATTACTTTAGATAAACAGAATGAAGCTAGATTTAAACCTACAGCTGTCACATATTACTGCACTACAAACCAGAACTCAACCTGCATAGTTAATCAATCTTGCCTGTGATTGCCAGAATTGATGGAAATCAAATAACTTACATCTATGAATATGCAGGAATACATTACACTCTCTAACAGGTGTGACAGTCTAAGAAGACATTGTGTAAGTGTACAGATATAACTAAACATCTGGGCAAAGACCCATCAATATACACAGTTACTGTATGCTGAACTTGTGTTTTTCCATCACAATCAATAAAACTGTGTACACGTGTATATGATGTATGATATCTCAATGTTGCAATCTGCCTGTACATACATATGGATGAATACGATTTAATACATACATATGTGTACATATACTTATACAGATCGATAGGCAGACCTAAATGTGTAGGTGTATATGTGGTTGCCCATTTTATACGGACATGTACATACATATATTAACCACATGTGAAGTTGTGTGTGCATATTACATGACAGGTAAAAGAAAAGTACAAGTGCTTCCATGTGCCCTACATAAGCTGCTATACACATTTAATATCACATTGTATGTAATATATCAAAAATGCATTGTGTGCCATGAAGTGGTCACATCTGTAACATATACAACTAATATGGTGGAAGAAGAGCACCATTATTCATAACACATATCATACAAGTCAGGCGTGCCTGGGTTATATTATTCAATATGGCCAATGATGTACATAATGTCTGTGGTTGGATTCACACAACAAAACTATGCAATCATGTCTGCATGTTATCAAATTGATCACAGCAATAACCCACAGCTATAATAGTTCAGATTTTCAACTGTCATAGCATGCAAAAAAACATTTACCTGCACAAAAAATAACCATTAACGAGATTTCTATTCGGCTGTGGGATTTAAGCATACTCATGTAATTTAGGTAGGAGAGCAGTCAATAAAAAGAAGTAATGGATTATAACAGAATGTTGTATAATTTCAACTGTAGAGATAACATATGTACATACTTCCCAGCATTTAAACATACATCATTATTAACAGATGCATAATGTTTCCAGAAACTTTGTGGAAAACAGAGATGAGTGAAGACATCCTCAGCCTAAGTGCTATAGTCTTCAATGCATCACAGCCATGCTAGATATGTAAAATTTCTAATGTATTACTTGCAAAGCAAAGTATAGACCTTCCATATGTGTTGCACAATAGGAAATGCATAACTGCCAAGACATCATCCAAAATAGGCTACACTGAGAGTCAAATCCACACATAGGCAAACAAAATTTTATAATGGCCTATTGCTTAACCATTTGAGTTAATGGACATCACACTTCCTTCCTGTTGTAAAAGTACATTGAATAATGATGGAATATGCATTTATCTGCCTTTTAACATAATGGTGGACTACGTATTTATCTGCTGTATAAAGCTATCATATGTCAGCGCACTGAGTTTAACTGTCATAATTTCCACAAAAAAGCATTAGAATGTACAGTGTGATTCAGTCCCACATCTCCACGTACTGTGCTAAACTTAGAGCCATATGACAGTAAAAGGATCACCGATCCACACTGCTAGCACTTGCATTGTGTTTACAAGACTCTCACGTATTTCAAGCATGATGACCTGCATTGGTCTTACATTCATTAAACCAATGAAAGCAGACATGGATTATAAAAGAACGCTGTGAATTTTATCATTTAGAGCTTATTAATGTATGTATGTATTACTCAGCATTCACACATACAGAAGTATATTGTAAGATGTTTCTAGAAGCTTTGCGGATAATGGAGAAATGTGTAGTCAGTTAGGCATAAGCACTATAAGCGTTAATGCACCACAGCCATGCTAGATGTGTAAAAATCCGCTCTGTGTAAGTTATTAAACAAACATAGATATTCTATATGTGATGTGCAATACTACATGTATCACTGCCAATATTTTTACAGAAATAGTCTACACAGGGATTTAAGCCCATGCATAGGGGAGCAACAGCTATTTAGTTATATTGCTTAATTTAAGCTAAGGGACATTAGAGTTCATTTGATCTACTAAATGCAGATACTGTGGAATAGCAGTAATAATTATATGTGTGAAGACCATATTAATATACAGTCATAATCAACAGTCTTGCATAATGTGTACACTGGCTCAGTATAGTTGCAAATAACCTCAGACTGTGTTGACACAAGAATGTTAACTTTAATGAGTAGAACAAAATTTCATCCATGTAAATCATTATTATCACTACAGATACCCATGGAGTACACATGGAACACAGACTGACAGAAGCACATATGCTTACTACATACATATATGATAATGTAGCTGTTAAGGCACAGATTATGAGACTTACTGTAGGCATCTGCTGGCTGGTGTCAGACCTCTGAGATCTTCTGGCAAAGATCCTCTGCGTCCCTTCGATGTAGGTCATCATAGCAGTCTGATAGATTCTGGTCAGTCTGTGGTGCTTCCCAGCTATCTGGTTCCATCGATCATCATGAGGATCATGGGCCATGCTTGCATCCTGTGCTTATGTCCAGCATAGAGAGTCACCATCTGTGCTGTCTCTTCCTGTGTTCAGTTTGGCAGCTGGACCCACCGAAACCTCCTCTCAGCTTGACATCCTCACTATTGCAGTTGAAAGTTGTACAAAAACTCCTACCAAAAAAATGCTAACTAGGGTCCCACTCAGCTCGTAGGTAGATATGGTGTGATAAGAAAATGTATCAATATTATATTTGAAGGTTGGCGCATATAGGATGGTAACAGACTATTACATGGCATCGGGCACGTTATATATATTCCTGTTTATTGATACCTATCGGATAGTTGCGCTGAGCACTGTAAACTCACTCCCAGCTATTGGTTAATGCACCAAGATTCAAGAACTTACGTGGACATTTCCTAATGAGATTCCAAAAACAGTGAATGCTAATGAGCCTCATTAATTACATATAGTGCAAATGGTACTTAAAAGCTGTGTTTGCTTTGCTAACCCAACTCTAGGGTATAGCTGACTTACAGCTAGCTGCCAAAGGTAAGCTGTCACTTCCTGGCTTTGCTGTGGTGGAATACATTGCCATTATCACATACCTATGTTATTGTTATGCTGTACAAAACAACTGAAACATGTTTTCATGCATATATTTTATGAATTTCTGTGTTATTAGAATCTGTTACATAAAGGAAGAGGGTAGATTACAACAATATGCATACATGTGGGTGAGTGTCCATCAGTGACAAGCAAATTATTCCCATATGCAGTAGTACGGATAAAAGGAAAGAGCACTGGTAAACTACAGATATGGAAGGAGTTCAAATATACCTGTAGTTATGGCAAAATAACCTGTATTGTCTGTGGCATACGTTTAGAGAAACTGACGACTTATGAGGATTTCTGCAAGCCATACATATAGGGACTGATTTATTGATACTCTGATGTTTTGTCATATAGTAATATTTGTGAGTACATTCAGTGGGACAGAGGCAACATTAAGAAGGCTTACAAATTACACTGATTCTTGTGCTGATATGTAGGCATGACTGCATGACAGGTCAGCTTAATATTTTGACATTTTATTGCCCTATTTCTGTATAAATTTCAAGTAGGTGTGTTGCATATCAAATAATGACTTTGAGATTTGTTATGTCTGTCACTGGCTGCGATAATATCTGAGATGCATCCTACATTCTTGAGGTCAAATTGGTACTTGTGTTCGGATGTGCCTGTGACTATGGCAATACCATTGTTTTAGTACTGGAGTTGTGGCACATCGGTTATATGTTTGCCCCTTACTTGTCATGATATCCACAGAGTTCAAATTCCACTTCTGCATATATGACATGTACAAACTTGTTTAATGGTGTTAGGACATATGGCTTAACTTACCTATTCAGAGATGTTTTTTCATGCTCATTCCGATTATTTGTACATAAAAGTGGTATACATGACACAGATTGCTTTGTATGGCTAAGCACTGTAATTGAGATGTGTGACATTCATTTGGCATATGCTTTTAACATTGTTTAATCAATATGTCAGCCCCTATAAAAACTCTAAAATGTGCATATCACCCTACTTTCTAGTAAGTTGTGCATATCAGCAAAGGCAACAAAAAGGAGCAGACAGCAAACTGTAGACTGTCAAAAATGTAATGAAAAGACAGGATCCAAACACCAAATTTAATAAAACCTCTAGCGCATCTGCAAGAGCCTTCAAAGGAGAATACAAACCATAACCTGATACTCAGGTTTAAATAATAAAACCAATTAACAATTAAGCAATTACATCTTAATTAAATTAAAACTTTCCAGTTGCTCTCAACATTATTACCAGCAGGGGGGTCAGTGTTCCATACTTCAATATAAATATAGATCTGATGTTGTTAATCTTCCTTCATTCCTTACTGATGGGTTGTCGGTTCCATCCTTGGAACTGAGCCGGCCAATATCAAGCTCGCGTCAGCCAAAAACTCTTGAGCCAAGGTCCTACCCAGAATGCTTTGCTCTCTGTTACCTCAGATCTCGTTTGCCACATTGCTGTATAGCCGTATCAAGCCACTCTCTTAGCTAAGTGTCTAATTTTTGAAAGTTTTATACACTGTTCTTACTTTAAATATTTTCAATTGTTTATACTAATATTTTCCTACCCTATTGTATTCTTTAGACTCTTTCCCTTTAGTCTTTTCCCCTTTATTACCCTTTTTCTTACCTTTGAGTTAATTCTTCATTACCATCATTGGTAATCCTTTCCTTTTTCTTCTTACCCTTTTGGGTAGCCTTTCCTCTTCCTTTTGGTACTGTCCTTCTCCACATCATTGTGTCGGACAAGAAAAGTAGCGTTGGTTTCAAGCAGTGTAAGGATTGCGGCCATAAGTTACCACTTTCCGTTGGCCATGACTTATGTGTCTACTGTCTGAATGTCTCCCACCTTACTGTGGATCCCCGTGTGAGATTTGTAAAAATTTCTCTACCAGGACTCTCAACGAGAGGAAGAATAAGTTAATTTTGAAAGGTCTTCTCACGTCTCCTTTGTCTGAGGCTATTTCTGGGTTGGAGGGCTCACCCCCTCCTGTTAAACCCAGTAAGAGGCATTCTTCCTCTTCTTCATCGAAGTCTCTCCCTTCTTCTCCCTCTGGAGATTGTAGGGAGTCAAATCATAAGAAGGTGAAATTGATTACTACTTCAACGCTGCCACCTGTGACTCTGTCGGCTCCGGGCTCAGCACTGCCCCAAATGATTCTGGCTCCAGCCATATCTTCCTTATAAATACCGGCATCGGAGTTCCCAGTGCAGACAACTATGGCTCTGACAGTTCTTTCACAGCCCTTACCAGCACCACCCATGCAGGTACAGTCCCCTTCGGCACTGTTGGTACAATCTGCTTCGGCTCCGAGTAAGATACTTCTGTACTCCATGGCACAGATATTCTCGGCACTGACATGTGCTTTGGTACAGTCCTTATCGACACTGTCCTTATTACTGGTGCAGACACTTTCCTCGATGGCACCATACCCTTTGGGGCAGACTTTTGCCTTTACGGTGCAGACACCTTCAACTACTATGGCGCTGACATCATTGGCACAGACTACTTCCACACCTTTTTCTTCGGTGAGGTTATCGTGCTCGGTTACAGGCTCCCATCCCTCCATGGGAGGGCCAGCCTTCCAAGCCATGGAGAGGGTGCTTGCCTCCGCTGGCAAATCCCACATGTTGAAGTCATCTCCCCTCTTTGTGCTGCAACTGTCACAAGCCTCAACCACTGGACACCGGGAACAAGAGCCTCAGGTTTCTCCTCTTCAGGAGACCCCCTCTTTGCAGTCTTCCCCACTTCCCCAGAACCTCCCACTGAGGAAGTACCCTGCAAAGTGTCATGCAAGAGGAAGCACATGGACTCCACTGAGGAGTCATTAACTGAAGATACGGATTTTGATGATGGGGAAGGGTCCCCACGGTCACCCCCTGATGAGGTGTCCTTTGTTGACATCCTCGAGATCCTTAGACAGAGGGGTGACTGGAAGCCCTCTAATCCTTCCTCTGAGGAATCCATATTCCTGCAGGTTTTTCGCGGCCAGCGCCCTACCTCCTGGGTCACCCCTCCTGCCGATGAGCTTGTCCAGCTCATCGTCCAGTGTGCATAAAAGGTTCCTGACTCCCTGGAAGCAATACCAAGGAATGCAGATAAAATATTATTGCCCCCAGCTGAGCACCCACATTGGTCACGAGGTCTTCCAGTAGATGCTATGGTGGTGGCATCTGCAACTAATAAGGATTTGGCAGAAGAGAGCCAAACTGTCCATCCGCCCAAAGAGTCCTGGGCGATTGACAGATTAGGGAAGCATGTGTTTGCTTCATTGACCTTCGCTGTAAGGTCTTTGAACTATTTGGAACATTTTACCAGGCTTCAGAGGGATCTTATCAAACAGCTCTCTGAAACCTTGGCAGGAGCTGTTTCTGACAAAGTCCGTGACAACGTGACTTCTCAGATAGCCACCCTAGAGTCCATTTCAAATTCCTCCATGCATCTTATTTCTCACGCAATGGAAGGGGTGGCTAGAGCGGCAGGCGTGGGTATAGTTGCCAGATGACATGCCTGGATGCACCTTTGTGACTTTGCAGACTCCTTTATGGCTTCCTTCATGAATGGCCCCACTGAGGCCACTTCTTTATTTGGCCCTAAAGTGAAAGATATGCTGGCAAGGTGCGAACAAGATGGCAAGACCCTGTCTGTCGTTGGTGTCAGACACTCCACTCTTCAGCGATTCTAATCCAGAGATCAGAGGAGTGGGAAGATGTGGCACAGGAAATCACAGGGCTTTTTCTGGGATGCATGTGCTGAATTATCCCCTAGTGGCAGAGGGGGAAACTCCAATGGAAGATGCCCCTTTCAGGGCAGAGGAGGTCATGAAACCGGGGTTCCAGAGATTCCTTCTCTAGTCAACCCTATCAGTGATCCTGAAGCGTTGCCTGACTGCTCACCTTTGGAAGCAGTCGGGAGTAATTTTTCCTTGTACCCCGCTTCCTGGCAAAATATAACCACCGACTCTTGGGTACAACGGATAATATTCAGAGGCTATCGCATCCCCTTCCATCTTTTTCCAATCTCATCCAGAGTATTACCTGACATTCCGCCCAGTCAAAGGGAAGCAGAAACACATGAAATCCAAAAGCTGCTACAAAAAAAGAGTAATCCAGATGGTCCATCCAGACCAGATAGGATCCGTTTTTTACTAAAGGTTCTTTTTAGTGCCAAAAAAGACAGGGGACTGGAGACCAATTCTGGATCTCAGCACACTGAACAAATCTGTAAAAACAGAGAAATTCCAGAGGGTCACTGTTCAGTCTATCCTTCCTCTTCTGCAAGAAGACAATTGGATGTGCTCTGTAGATCTTCAAGATGCATATTACCACATAAAAATGGACAAACACTCAAGAAGATACCTCCACTTCTGCATAGTTGCCATTCACTACCAATTTTGAGCTCTGCCCTTTGGTCTCTCTGCAGCCCCCAGTCTGTTCACAAAATGCATGGCAGTGGTTATTGCTCACTTGTGACTTCAATGATTCCAGGCATTTCCATATCTAGATGACTGGCTCCTCACCCCCCCCCCCACACCAAGCGTCTACTGGAAGAAGCCCTGCACTCCACTGTTCTAAGAGCTCAAAGCCTGGGAATCACTATAAACTGGGAGAAATCCAAAACAACCCCAACTCAGTCTTTGGAATTTATAGGGGTACTGTTGGACACAAGAAATTGCACAGCATCCCTTCTGGAACACAGGCTTCAGAGAATAAGGCAACAGGTTCAACCGCTGCTCTGTCACCACAAATCTCCCGCTCAATCTATACTCCAGCTTTTGGGGTCAATGGCAGCCTTGATCACCATTGTTCCTCTAGCCAGATTCCACATGAGGCTCCTTCAGTGGCTACTTCTCACTCAGTGGTACCCTCTGCAACGTCCTTTGTCCTTTCAGATAAGTGTAACTCAGAGATGCAAGCAAGATTTACTCTGGTGAAGTCTCAAAATTCCCAACAATGGCCTCACTCCTTCAACCCCCATCAACCGATAGCCACAGTGACCACAGACACCTCCCTGATGGGGTGGGGAGGGCTATGTCAGGGGAAACTCAGTCCAAGGCACATGGTCGGAGACAGAGGCCCTTTTGCATATCAATGTCCTGGAACTGAGGGTGGTGCTTCTAGCATTGCAAGCATTTCATTCCATCCTTCCGTCAGGGACTATTGCGATCCAATCAGACAACATGTCAGTGGTTTCGTACATCAACAAACAAGGGGGCACCAGATCTTACCCATTATGCCGAGAGGCCTTGAGAATATGACAATGGGTGATAGCTTACAACTGCTTTCTAATTGCAACACACATTCCCGGGAGCTCCAATGTGATAGCGGACAAATTGAGCAGGTGCATTCTGCAACCTCACGAGTGGTCCCTCAATCCTCTGATAGCGGCAAAAATCTTCAACCACTGGGGCCAGCCTTGCTGCGACCTATTTGCCTCCCCAACCAACTACAAGTGCAGCAACTATTTTGCCCTAATCCCCATCAGGGACAGTCACCAAGGGGTGCTCTAGTCCACGCTTGGCCCTTGGGTCTACATTATGCTTATCCTCCTCTTCCCCTCATCTCCCAATTTCTGAAGAAAGCATGACAGTTGAAGAGCAAAGTGATCCTCATTTCTCCATATTGGCCTCGACAAGTCTGGTTTCCCTTCCTCTGGCCTCACCTGCTAGATCAACCGTGGATCCTCAATCCATCCCCAATGTTGATCTCCCATTCACAGGGTCTGATCTACCTCAATCTAACAACCCTGAAGCTGACAGCTTGGTTTTTCCACATCCAATGATTGCCATGTATGAAAACCTCTTGTCCCCTGTGTGCAATATTCATATTGCGTCTCATAAATCATCCACCAGACTAATCTATCTTAACAAATGGAAAAGGTTCTCTCTATGGGCAGCAAATAAACAATTAGAGCCCTTGTCAGACCCAGTTTCAGTGGTACTGGATTACTTATCACATCTTTTCCACTCTGGGGTGTCTGCCTCTACTATTCATGTGCATTTAGCTTCCATCTCAAATTTTCATATTGGTTTTCAAGATTCTTCACGTCACACAGACTCTGTAAAACCTTCTTGAAAGGGGTTATCCACCTAAAACCTCCCTTTAGAGAACCAGTACAACCTTGGGATTTGGCATTGGTTCTGCAAGCTCTAACAGCTCCCCCCTTTGAATCTGCATCTTCATGTGATGTAAAATATCTCTCTTGGAAAACTTTGTTTCTGATTGCAATCACATTGGCCAGACGCTTGTCAGAACTTCAAGCCTTAAGCATCAAATCTCCCTATCTTATCTTCCATAAGGATAGGGTATCACTGAGAACTAATTCTTCCTTTTTACCAAAAGTGGTGTCAGAGTGGTCTATCATCCAATCTATTGACCTTCCAGTGTTCTTTCCTAACCATTCTAACAAGGAATTGCCTGCACTCCTTGGATGTTCATAGCCAAATATGATTTTATCTGGCCAGAACAAAATCTACCCGTAAATCAGACCGTTTCTGGCTTTTTTTGGACCTAGACAAAGTCATCCTGTATCAAAAGTTAGAAATGGCTTCATGGTTGAGAAATTGTATAATCTTTATCTACAACAAAAACAATCTCACCTTGCCTCATAGAGTCAAAGCACATTCTACAAGATCTATGGGAACTTCCATGCTTGGGCTTTCCTCAATGATATTTGCTTAGCTGCAACTTGGGCCAAACCTCATACCTTTATTCTTCATTAAAAATTGGACTTGGCCTCCAGAGGTAGCGCTTCCTTTGGTTCCATGCTGCTCAGGAATGTCCTTCCATGAAGGCCACCCAGGGATACAGGTAGCTGGGGACTATGTGCCATCAGTAAGGAATGAACGAAGATTAACAACATCAGATAAAGAAGTTATGTCTTACCATAACATTCCATCTGTGTTGTTGATCTTCATTCATTCATTACATCCCACCCTCCATCCCCCATCTGGAGGTTCCTGGTTGATCTCATGCATTCCTTTCTTGTAGGTCTGTTATGACCAGAGGTAGCCTCTACTTTTATCTATCAACTTGCAAACTTGATCTGAGGTAAAAGGGAGCAGAGCATTCTGGGTAGAACCTTGGCTTGAGAGTTTTTGGCTGATGCAAGCTTGATATTGGCTGGCTCGGTTCCGAGGACAGAACCGATAACCCATCAGTAAAGAATGAACAAAGATCAACAACACAGATGGAACGTTATGGTAAGACATAACTTCTTTTTTCTTTATACAGAAGTTTTTTCTTTATATCAAGTTATGCATATCAACCTGTTTTCCAGATGTTGTTCAGAAATAGGAGAGGTAATTTCTCACATACAAAGAAGATGAAATAATAATTGAGGCTTTGTGCCAGCATGGCCACAAACGTCTTGGACTGATGGGCAATACTGTTTGGAGTAAAAAAGAGTGGACAGATCTCACACACATGATCAATGCTGTGGGTTGTCAGAATAGATCCAGGGAGGCTTACTGGCAATGTTGCTCTGACATGGTCCTCCATGCAGCTAACAGACTTCACAGCTATGATAGGGTGAGGAATGCCACTGGAGGTTGGACACCATTGACTCCCCCAGATTACATAATGATATTGCTGGCCTCACATGATACCACCAGTCAGGATTGTCAGATACCCAGGGAGATACTGAAGCAGGTGTTCCAGGAAGTACACCTATGTCCAGTTCTCACAAACACTGCAGCATACACCAATTCTCATTGAAGGACATTAATTTACACTTCTGTTACAACAGCAACACCAATTCTCATTGAAGGACATTAATTCACACTACTGTTACAGCAGCAGAATTATGCCATGAACGTGAAGGCACACCTAGCCTGTTATCTTACTAACATAGTACATGCATAACATGCTTGATGTTGGGTTTTTCAGTTGCATAGGTCTGTCAACATCTGGACAACAGCAACTCATGTTACATAAGTGTCTCCATATATTGTTAGTGTGATCCATAGTTGCTGTGTTCCACTGCCTCTTGTTATAACTGTGGAGTATACTCACATGCATGCCTTCTTAAAATATAGGATCCACATTATGACAGATGATATGCTTCCCATCCACTGAGGACATACCTGGTAAGGCAGTCTACATGGTTGCTACATTTCACTATTGATAAATGCATATGTGCCATTCATGACTACTGGGGTCTTGTTCACCTGCACAGGGCACCTGCAATCTGTACATCATCCTTACCCTTCCACTATGTGTCTATATTATTTGCTGCATTGTTATTGGAATGTTACATGATGTCTGGCATGTGCTTAATGATAATGTTTGTATGTCTATCTTTACACATGACAGTGCTACACATGACAGTGGCCTTTCAACCTTCACCACTGCTGGTGGAATCACAGGAGGAAATGTTAGGTAGGCTTTAGTAGATGTATTGACTTCATCTGTCATATTTGTTTGATATGTAAATTACACGGCATATCTCTGTTATATTGGGTTCCTGAACCACCTACATCTACCACAACTTGGTAAGTTCATATCATCATCAGCACTGTAGTAATATAGTTGTCCAAGACTTCAGTACTATGCTGCATCTTGTGATTTCTGAGTATATTTGACATGTGTAATCTGTCTATTTTTGTAGCATGTCCACTATCTGCCTCCTCCAATAGCCCGTCCACTGTTTTTGACCTGGTATGTGATGTGTCTAACTGTGATTGTATCACCCATGGTACACAGGTCACTGTACTGGGTTCACTGTCTGATTCAGAAGGGGATAGACATGATAATTTTAATTGTTCAGGGTGTACCCTCTGATATGGATGATGGACATGATGATGACCATGACCCACTGTCCTTAGCAGAGTCTAGTAATGATGGCGGCTCTTCCTCACAATGGATTAATAGTGCTCATGAGACTACACATGGGAGTGTAGCTGATGTGCACAGATACTTGTCAGAGGGTGGCTTGCTTACTATTACAGGCACATTAACATCGTAGCTCTGATCTGCATGCACTTGCCCATGTCTCCGATCATGTAGCACACCAGCAAAGTGTGTTACATGAAGGTCGGGAGCACAAGCATGGAGAGGTCATGGCAGCACTGGTTGCACAGCATGACAGTGTTGCATGCTTTGCTGAAAGCCTTGTTATGGTGGTGGTACAACAATGCTATGGTATGAACTGGGTGTTATGTACTAAACAGATTACCTCCAGTGGCAAGAGTCAGACCCCCCCATTAGACTCATACATGGCCCTCAGACATCAATGTCTGTGCTGCAACATGTACACACATCTGCTGTTGGTCACTCCACCCTGAGCCCAGCAGTCATGTCCAGACTGTCACATCACAGTACTGCTCCTACCCACACTGTGTCCCAAAATGCTGTTGTCCCCACATCCAGCTCCTCAGTACAGCACCATCGGCTGTGTGTTTCCAGATATGGCAGGAGCAGCCAGGAATGTAATGTGAGCCATCAACATGGGTGCCTGAGACAACATTACAGTAAGACTGATAGTTGATCCAATGTGTGTCCTGTTGTGTCATCCTGCCTCTATGGCAATAATAACCACTGTGCCGACTACTGACTAATTAATCTGTAGGTGGTTTTTCATATGCCTGATGCCACAGGGTTTTTCTGATCATTTATCTGACCTAGGTGACTAGCTTCAAGTTGTGAATTTAGTACCTATATGTCATTAGTATACCTTTGTACAGATATTGACAACAGTAATGTTATATGTGACATCATGCTTCTATGTTTGCACATTTCCAGTTGAGATATAGCACATATTTGCCATGGTTAACAGCATGTTATCTTTATTATCCAGCACTGATTGCTACATTACACATTTGCTCATTGTCTGCCATTCTCACATGCACAGGTGTGCCTCTGCATGCATATGTGTGTTACTTATGGCATTTTAATATGGTACTGCACGTGCCTTGCCCTCAGAACTCACTGCACTTCTATGGGTCTGTTTCCATTTTCAATCCTCATGCTGACATGTAGTTCCCATGTATGCCTTCCCATATCTCACTGATTCCACATATATATATTTACCTGTGTTGCTGTAATCACCTACATCAATGCATGCTCTATGTCTGTTGTGTAGTCATTGTCATTAATGCTCTGCATGCATGAACATATTCTTACCTGTAACTGAGTCATGTTGCAGCAATAATCTGTGCATTAAAGCATTGCCTTCAGTGTGATATTCCAAGTCAGGCATGGAAAGTGAGGCTTGCTTGTGTTTATTTTCTTTTTGTCTGGTCCTTGGAATGCTTGTAATTAGTCATGCTGCAGATGGTTTCTATTGTATTGTAACACACTGTTGCACATCACACACGTGTGATGCATCAGTGCTTGTGCCTGGCCCTTACATTTTGGTTCTGTTTGTGCCGATATACTCCCATACACTTCATGTGCCTAGATTTCTTGTAGCACTAGTTATTTTATGGCTGCCTTTCTATACTTGCTATCTATATAATGATATCCTACCTGTCTGAAGACACCTTCCATTGTGCATACCTCCTATGTGTCACACATTTGCCTGTATAGTCCTCTTTGGTGACATACCTTGCAGAGAGACTTCATGCATTGTTTCCTCTGTATACAACCAAATATGTTCCCTACTGAGTGTTGTGTATTTGTTCTTTCTCATATAACTTGGGCTTCTGTTATGTATGATGTTCAGTGTAGATCATTAGTCATGCTCTGTGCTGTTATTTTGGGGCAACATGTGAACATCACTGTTTAGGCTGTGTGGTTTGTCATGATTCAAAGCTGCATGTAGGATGCTGCTGTGGTGCATCAGCTAGGATATCTAGGACATATCTCTCATCCTCTGTCACTCACACCTATTTCTTTTCATCCTTGTGTTATCATGATCATCCTATAGCAGTTCTGATATATCATCTTGACGTCTCAGATTTTTGGTGTAGGTCACCCTCACCGGCAGCTGGCAAGCCACCCTGTTTTACTGATAACATGTAGTGTAGCCTGGCATAATTTGTAACGATAAATGATGCCTTTTCTGGTGTGTGTTGTAGTATACCACTGCATGTGTCAATACATCTGAATCTTCTTTTCAGCACACCAAACACACGACCGATGATATTTCATGTTTTAGTGTGTGCTCTGTCACATTTTTTATTTTTATTTTATTTTATTTAACATTTGTTGACCGGGAAAGTCTGACTAGGTTCCACAGATCCTGTTTTCAGTGGAGGCCCGGGGAGAAATGCTCCAGAAGCATGTTTTTAGAATGTGGGAGGAAACCGGAGTACCCGGAGGAAACCCATGCGAATGCAGGGAGAACATGCAAACTCCACACAGAAGGCACCCCAGCCGAGAATCGAACTGGAGAACCTCTTGCTGTGAGGTGACAGCATTAACCGCTGCACCACTGCGCCGGCCATGTATCCTTGGAAGAGGTTGATGGGGCTCTGTATGGTATTATTAACCAAGGCTCCAGTGGATAACTAGAGTCACCTGTTTGTAGGAAGGAGGCAACATGTACTTAGTCCTCATGCTTAATGTTGACAGGTCAAGATTCTGCTTACATGATAGCTGTTGTCCTACACTTACCAAATAGTAATCCCTCAGGAATGTCACCATGTTGGAAAGCAGTCCTCAGACTGCTTTCACTCCATATTGCAGCATCATTCACACTACTATGATGTGTTGCCATGACATTAGTAATAAAGCCATTTGCTAAACACATCACCTGACAACTGAGCGATGGCTACCCCTTTCTATTGTATCATTCAGCATCATGTACAGCTGTGGTTTTTCATTGGATCATAGGCGGTCACTAGGGTATTGGCCCTAGGGTCTTTACAAGCCTAGCCATGTTTTACCCATGTTCACTTATACACCAGATATATAGTCTATATTTGCAATGTGAATCTAAGATCAGCACCATCTTCCCTGTCCAAGAGGGACACAGGTGAGACACCCGAGGTAAATTTATGGTTTCTCATCCAATTGTCCAAGTTATACTTAAATAGGATCATTGAGGAGCTCTATTTTATTTGAATTGGGAGTTTGTTCCAGAGGGGTGGCAACCTCTGGGAGACATATCTATCTCTGCAGAATGTACTGTTAATGTTGCAGGCCAGGTTAAGGTCCCTAGAGTGAGTGAGTCTTGTCCCATTTGATTTGTGGTGGTGCAACATTTTCATTATGGCAGGGTTCGAGACTACTCTGTAAGCCAGGCACAAGTTGCCTCTCAGCAGTCTATATGAAACAGAGAGTACAATGATAGGGCCTTCATTATGTCCATGTAGGTCATGTGTTGAAGGCTCTGGATTTTTTTGGTGAGAAACCCTCTATTGGGACATGGGTACAGTCTATTGCCTCAAAGACATTTGGTAGTTGGTTATGGCATAGAATTGTTGCATGGCAGTTCTGCACTCCATGAATATTTTTGGGAAGTGGATATATCCATCCACCTTGGTGAACATTGCTGCAAAGAAATGTGAGAGGATGCGACTGGCAGATGTCTGGGACACTCCTGTGCCATCTCACATATGCCACTGAAATGTCTCAGAGGCCAGTATGCCTAGACTCAGGCACACTTTTGTTTCTGTTGCTAATGGGTTTCCCTGCAGATTACAAACATACATACGGGATGCACACGGCCTGCATACAGCCTGCACCAACACTCATTCTAATCTGTATCTATTATTTCCTGGTTAGAGATATGGCTTAACTGTAGCCTGGCTCTATGCCTCACTTGTTGCCTCTGGGACACCTTTGTAGTTTATCCTGCAGTATGGTTTACAGTACCACAGCCTGCTGTAGTGCAGTAAATGTCAGTTGCATATTTTAAAGTAAGGTTTGTGGATTCTGCAGGATTCCCAAAGAATATGCAGAATATAGGGGTATTAAGCTAAAGTGCATATGGCCTCTGTTGAATGCTTTCAGAAAGTTATTGCCTAATACTTTGTTGCATTTCAGTCACAGTGGGTGCACCCATTGTGTTTTGAAATCTGGCAGATGTGTGCAGAGTCCATAATTACCCTACACTGAATAGATAATGGCTTATTGTTGTTTTATAATACTTTATAGAATGACATCCGTCAATTATGCACTGATGTCTTTCTTCAGCACACTGTGCTAGCTGCAATTTTCTTTTGGAATCTGTCCCACAATCACTTACAGAACTTTTAAGATTAACATATAGTTCCTGAATAAAATGCTGTGTCTGCTGTGTACTGGCCCTTGCTATACGTACTGTTTTACTGGAGTCTGTATTACACAACCAAACTGATTGGCTGTTATGATTCTTTCATCACTTTCATCTTTCCACTTATCGAGCCCTGAGCTTTCTTTCCATGTCTCACTTTCCTTTTATGTTTTTAACCTTATTCCTTCTTACTTCTTACTCTGATTGTTTTCTGTCACCTGACATTCTTAGTTGTTCTTACAGTGATGTCTTAATCAATGCAAATTCAGAGGTACATACTTAATCCGAAAAAAAGTGTCAGTTTTGCTATTTTGTTGATGTCACGTTTAATTATTTATTTTATTTATTTCCATTTGTTAGCCAGGATGGTTCATGTGAACTAGAGACTATTTTCAGGGGAGGCTGGTGGAGAAAAGCTCCAAATTTTAAATTCAGTATACATTATCAGAATCAACATTAATAATGTGGTATATAGTTAAAGTTAAAGATTCCGTTATACAGCTGGCAACAGATAACAGTTTTCATATATATAATAATAAAGATAACAATAGCAGAAAATAAAACAACAGCATAAATAGGTGGAATGATATAGTGCAAGGAGAAGTGGAAAGAATATCTAAGAAGAGACACAGGAGGGGAGGAAAAGAGAAGCAACTGGGAAGATATGTTAGGAAGAGAAGAGATGATATATAAGGAGTGGGAGAGGAGCGAAGTAATGTTAAGTAATTAGAGGAAAGTTAATTAAAGGTAAGAAGAAAAGGAACAGGGGAAGTAGTAACAAAGAATCTTAATGAGAGTAAGATGTGTGGGAAGTAGAGTAACCGTAAGAGGAGTAGGAGTTGCTTTGACTTGATCGCATCCAACTTTAGAAACTTTCAGACTTTCCCTCCTTCTGCTTTGGACAGCTGTTAGGATTTGTTGGTGTTCATCTTCTTGTTATTGCAGTTATTACTTAATATTTGTGTATTTTATTGTCATTCTTGTTTTCCCTTTCGGTGGTGCAGCGGTTAGCGTTGTCGCCTCACAGCAAGAGGTTCTCCAGTTCGATTCTCAGCTGCAGCGCCTTCTGTGAGGAGTCTGCATGTCCTCCCCACGGTCCAGTAACATTTAAAGACATGCAGGTAGGTGCATACATGAATGGGTGTGCCTCTTTGAAGGTTGAGCATTGGGCTGGCAACTCGGCACCATAAAAATCCACTGCCAATCATTAGCGGACCGGAGTTCTGCTGTGGCGACCCCTAACCAGGAAAAGCTGAAAGACGTTTTAGGTGACAACATGGTGGAGAGGCCCTCAGGCTTTAAATAAATGCATCCATTGCAGGCATAAATTCCCCAATCAGGATGCCAGTGCAAAGTGTGTGCATTGTTTAGGGGCCTTACATTTGGATTAAGACTGTCGGTTTATGCTGCTTATCAAACCAGGGCTATCACTGAGAGGAGTAACAAACTTGTACTTAAGGGGCTTCTGCCTGCATCAGTTGGAGAAGTTCCTGCTTCACAGTCATCTTTGTCTTCTTCCCCTTCAACAAAGAACACTTCTGATAATCATAAAGGGGCGGACAGTAAGGAAAAGGGTAAGGAACAACATAAGGAGAAGCACAAGGAGAAGAACTCCTCTAAGAAACATTCTTTGGAATGACTGTGTTTGTCCAGACTGGCAACAAAGATCTCCAAGCCATCGGATCTGGTCCTTTTGGAGCAAAGGTCCCACAGTAGATTCTATGGGGGTAATGATAGCCAAGAGGAAGGAGCTCACTGAGAAGAACTCTACTGCCAATCCTCCTAACAGGGAGTCCATCATGGTGGACAGGTTTGGCAAGTGGGTATATGCTTCAGCAACCTTTATTCCCATGGTGCTGAATTACTTTTAGCACATGTTACACATTTTCAGAGGGATTTGACAAAAAGAGCTATTCCTATCTAAATCCCTCTCTGGGTCCTTGTCTGTGGAAAATAGAAAATCAGATGACATGCAGCTGGCCATTTCCAAGTCCCTGTCAAATATGTCTATGTGCCTTATTTCTAATGCAGCTGATGGCACATTGAAAGTGGCAGGCACCAGAATAGCTATTTGCCACCACTCCTGGAAGCATTTCTGCAAATGTGTGGAGAACTTCATGATATCCTTCATTAATGCTCCTACTGGTGGGTCCACTTTATTTGGGCTCAAAGTAAAAGCGACACTGTCTAAAAGTGAGGAAGAGGGCTGACCTTGGCTGCTGTGGGGATACACTTTTCTCTCTTCTCAAGAAACCAAAAAAGATGTAAGAAATTGTGGTTCTGCAAGTACCAAGGTTTTTCCCTGGATACTTCTAGCGATAGACACCCAGAAGTAGAGGGGGGAAGCAATCACAGTGGACATAATCCTCATGGCCGAGGTGGACTGCAGAATCAAGGTTTTCAGGGTCCCTTTTCTGACAGGCCTTTTCAGCACTCCTGAATGGTTTCCCAACTGCCACACTTTGGATGCAGTTGGCAGCAGGGGGCATTTGTCTCTGTACCCAGTAGCTTGGACTTCCATCATTCAAATGTATGGGTGCAGAGAATCATAACCAGAGGCTATACAATTACTTTTCTTTACCATCCTCCTTGTTCAGAAACACTTCCTGTTTTTCCACCCACACAACAGAAGGCAACAGCACAAGAAATAAAACAGCTTCTAGACAAACAAGTCATCCAGGGGGTCCCATGAGACCAGCACGGGTCCGGAGACTACTCAACATTATTTTTGGTACAAAAATAAAATGGGGACTTCAATTCCATTTTGGACCACAGTCACTTGAATCAGTATGTAAAAACAGACAAAATTCTGGATGGTTACAATTCAGTCCATTTTACTTTTGTTGAGGAAGGAAGGCTGGGTGTGCTCAACAGACCTCCGCGACACATACTATCATATAAAAATGGACAGACTCTCCAGGAGATTTATCCACTTTCAGCTGTGAGATAGTCAGTATCAGTTCAGGGTCCTGGCCTTTGGTCTCATCACAGCCCGTGGGTGTTCATCAAATGCATGGCAGTGGTTGCAGCTCATCTGCAGGGGTTCCATGTGTTCCCACATTTGGATGATTGGCTTGTAACCACTCTTGTAACCACTCCCACCAGGAAATTTTTATACAAGCAAGGGACTCCTTGCTCCACCTGTGTTCCCAGACAGAAGACTGTCAATCGCATGAAGTCAAAGCCAGAGGCAGTTCAAATGATAGAATTCATTGGAGGCAATCTAGATGTCAAAGTTACAGAGATCTAGATTACCGGAACTGAGGATTCACACCCTTCAACATCAAGTGATGCCTCTATTCTTTCATCAAAAAATCTATTTGACACCTTCTTGGTTCAATGGCAGCATCCATCACCTTAATCCCACTAGCCAGATTTTACATGAGAGTGTTACAATTGACTCTTATAGTTCAATGGTTGATGAGATACCAGCCAAAGAACTTTCCCATGTCCCTCACCCAAATTTGCAGGAACCATATTCAGTAGCGAATTGACTCTCTCATAGTTTCTCAGAGTTGAACAACTAATCTCCCCTCACCCCAGGCGACAGTGACCATGGACGGTTTTTAGCTGTGGTGGAGGGAGCATTTCTTGGGAAAGATATCCAAGGCATGTGGTCTCCCACAGAGGCCAGTCTTCACATCAATGTCCCAGAGCTAAGGGCAGTCCTTCTAGCATTGCATGCCTTTCTGGATTCCTTCCTCAAGGGAATGACTGCCATCCAAACATACAATAGTCTGGTACATCAACAAACAAGAGGAAGCACTCTTATCTATTCTGTCACAAAGCAGTGAGGATTTGGCAGTGGATGATGTCTTCTCACTGCTTTCTGACAGCAACACACATCACAGAGAAGTCCAAGTGTGTCGGTAGCCAAGTTGAGCAGATCTATTCTTCTAACTCCTGAGTGGTCCCTCAACCCCTCAGTGTCAGAAAAGATTTTCAACCACTAAGGCCAACCTTGCAGCAATCTATTTGACTCCCCCTCCAACAGCAAGAGCAGCAGTTACTTTACTCTAAATCCCCAAGAAGGGGAGTCTCCAAGGGATGCTCTTGTCCACAGTTGGCCCCCTGTCCTGCTTTATGCTTATTCTCTAATTTCCTCTAATGCTGAAGTTTCTGCAGAAAGCAATGTCGATCAAGGCTACGGTCATCCTCATTGCCCCCTTTTAGCCTTGACAGGTGGGGTTTCCCTTCCTCTGGTCTCAGCTGATTCACTCTTCATGGGTTTGGACCCAGCTCCAGACCTTCTCTCTCTCACCCATCTGGTATGCCTCACTTGGACATCAAATCCCTTAAGTTAGCCATATGGTTTCTCCATTCCTATGATGGTTAAACAGTCCAGGCTTTCATTTCACAATTTGATCACCTCACTAAGACACTCTGCTAGAAAGTATATAAGAGCAAATGAAAGAGATCTTTGATTTGGGCTTTCAGGAGGAATACAGATCCTTTTTCAATGTCTCTCCCTGCTATTTTAGATTTTCTGGCTGGAATTTTTCAAGATGGTGTGTTACTCTACAATTAAAGTCCATTTAGTGGCCATTTCCAGTTTTCACATAGGAGAAAATCAATCACTAATTTCTTCTTTGAAGTTGTATAAGTCCTTCTTAAGAGGTACTTTCCATGTTCAGCCTTTTCTCGGGGACCCTGTCCTTCCCTGGGGCATTACCATTCATCTTCTTCTTCGGGTATTGATGAGAATTCCATTTGAACCTACAGCCATTGTTGAATTGAAAAATATTTGTTGGAAAACAGTGTTTCTAGTGGTGGTTACTTCTGCACAAAGACTTTTAGAACTTCATGCCCTTTCTTGAAAGCTGTCTTATTTGGTTTTCCCTAATGACAGGGTAACATTGAGAACAAATCCTTCCTTTCTTCCCAATCTGGCCTCAGAATCTGTGCTTATCCAGTCAATCAATCTTTCTGTTTCCTTTCCCCATTTTTCTAATAAGGGAGAGTACATACTACATCTTATAGACCGGGCATCAACTGCTTAGATTTGAATTGCATCACACTAAGAACATCAGAAAGACTGAACCATTGACTGTATCCTTCTCACCAGCAAGACTGTGTAAAGGAATGTCCAAAGTAACTATTTTATAATGGTGAGTGCATTTCTTATGTTTATAAGAAGAAGGGAGTATCTGCGCCTGGTAATCTTAAGGCTCATTCTACTAGGTCAGTTGCTACCTCAAAAATCTATACCTGAACTACCTTATTCTCAAAGGTACCACTTGATGACATTTGTGCAACAGCTACATGGTCTAATATCCACACCTTCATATCTCACTACAAACTGGATTTGTAATCTATGTACAGAGCATCCTTTGGTTCAGCCATCCTCCAGCATATCCTGCTAAGGGTCCTCACAAGGTTTGTGGTAGCTGGGGACTCTGTCCCACACATTGAGGATGGATGGAAGAGACACTGGAAACAAAATTGATGTACTTACCATAATGATAGACCCATGTTGTCTGCTTCTGTCCTCCTCATCTTTTCTCCCTCCACCCCCTTCCAGTTTCTTGTCATATTCCTTTGGTTCTGGTGTGACTGCACTAATTTATGGACAATCTAGTTATGTCTTTGCTATGTGCAGTGTTCCAGGAGCTCCTTAGGCTTCTTCAGAATATATTTCTTTTTCTTGAGGGGTTGTATTGGCCCTTACTATAGGAAATGGCAAACTCAGTCTGAGGTAATTTAGTGCAAAGAGGGGATTATGGGTGAAGGGAGGAGCATTAGCTTTGGATCCAAAGTCTGAGAGTAGCCATATTGGATCTGATCGTATCCTAAGTACCAAAACATTGAGGAGAATGGAAGCAGACAAAATGGATCTATCATTAAGGCAAGTACATAACTTTAGTTTTTCTAGTTAAACAATCTGAATATTATTTGTTTTATCATTAATGTTTGCTGCTATTATTCTTAATGCTTTTACAGACTTGTTTGTAGTACTGTCATATATAATAATTATGCACTTGAATCCATTCATCACCCCTTTTTCCCATTTTTGCAGATAGGGTCGGGGTGTCACTTCAGCAGTCACAATCATCTAGAGGCAAGGTTTACACAACCAGGTAGTTAGCCCTGCTATGGTAGCTCTTCCACACCATACACCCGCATGCACACCTATGGCCAGTTTAGAGTATCCAATCCACCTACTACATGTCTTTGAAATGTATGAGGAGCCTGGAGCACCTGGATAAAACCCACATGAACACAGGGAGAGCATGCAGTATCGACACAAAATGCACTGCAGCTAAGAATAAAACCAGAGAATCTCTTGCTGTGAGGTGACAACACTATTCTTTGTGCCACTGTGCCACTCAAATTATGCACTTGAGTCTATGTGGATTATTTCCTTGGCCATTGCATGTAATGGGCATTGCCAGCAAGCTCACCCTGCTAAGTAAGTAATTAAGTAAATAAATAAATACATAGATCACCAACAAGGTAATTGCAAGTATGTTTATATTATTATAAATCTGATTTTCTGTACTAGAGAAAATTATTAAACAGTAGCAGGCCCAACTCAAGACTCCTACAACATCCACTCAAAATTCTCTCATGAGAGCAAACACTCTTATCCATAATTTTGTGCCTTCTCATCTTCATCCAGTTTAAACCCAGTATACTACACCAGTTCCTATAAAAATATCTGTTAATACTTCCATTAGTCTTTTTAGCAGAGTTGTAGCAAAGGACTTAGTAAAATTCAAACAGGCAACTTTGACATTCTTTCCAGTATTGGTTTCCTCATAAAATTTAAGTAAACCTAGAAAGTTAACATTGATATAAGTTTAATACTCTGACAATAATATCAGTGATAGATGTTTGAACAGCAGACAAAGCATCTTAAGGGCAGGCTGGGCAAGAAAATGTCTAAATCTAAAACATCTCCGAAATAAAGGGGAGAGATAGAATGGGTCTTTCTGCAGAACCATCCTTCAGTGGAGACCAGAAGGCCGTTCCCATACACGTTAGTTGTGTGATTGGGTGGAGATGACATAGTGGGGCTGGTGATGCATAAAGACCAGTCAAAGGGAAAGTTAGGATATTAAAGAGAAAAAAAGCCTGAACTAACCCTTTATGATAGTAGCATAATTTCTGACTTGTGCAGTCTGTGTTAAGTAGGACAGGTAAAAAAAAAAGAGTCTGCAGAGTAGTAAAAAAATCTGGATAGTCAATGTAGATAAGTGCTAAATAAATAAATATATATATGAGACTTGGTTGATCTCAATAATACCAAATTTTGTGAATATAATTAATCAAATAATTCTTATTAAGTTAGTACACGTTTTTCCATTACCCTATTTATTATTGTTGTATACTTTACTGGCCTAGAATTTTCCAGAATGTTCCTGGATACTGCTGTCCATATGGGTACCATTTTACTTTTCTTCTGTTTTTCCAACACTACTTCCTCTCAGACAGGTCTCTGTTAAAGAAGTGGTGAGCAATTCTATAAGAGAATAACCAATTATCTCAGATGGGTATGTGTCTAGTTTTTTTTTTTTTTTTTATGCCTGATTTCCTTTATTACCTCACTGAATGCAAAATCTCTGTAGCCATCTGTTATCATGCAGAAATAATACACCTTCCTAAGTAGGTACCCTTGTTTTCTTCTGCAAACATTGACAGAGGAGACAGACAGAGAGTACTTATTTGGAGTGGCCTGTTTTCATGTTACATGGTACAGCATTTGGATAACTTGTGTGTAGTCTGGGGTACTGAACATGAATGTATGATGAAGATGGCACTCACAGCCATGTGTGCAGTGAGAGGAACCCCTGACATCGGAAGAAGAAATTGATTACAAAAATATTTTTCTCCATACCTTTTGATTAGATGTTACCACGACCTTTCATTTTGGAGAAATGCTACTTAGTGCCTATTCCTATAAAAATATATATTAAAATTCAACCACGGCATACCATTTTTGCAGAGTTCTCTAACTAAATGTTTTAAATAATTTCAGCCTTCTGAAATATGGAATAATTTCTGTTCTATCCATGTTTATTTTGCTGGATTAGTGTGATAACTAGGATAATACAACTCTGTGTGTGTGTGAGCAAGAAAACTGGGTAAAAAACATAGTCTCTTCAGCAAAAAAAAAAAAAAGTGTATTACAGGTAACACAAAAAGCAATATTCTGAGCAAACATTTTTTAGACATTTCCGATACAGTCTTCTAAATACATACCAGACAAATTCTTCCAATCCTAGAATGCATGGCTGGGGTCTGTCCTGCTTCACTTAGTTTCTCACGAAAGAAAAAGTACAGCTTGTCATCATTTTTCTCAGCACTATCTGGAATCAGCTGAACATGCACAAATGCTGGATCTGGAAAATGAAACAAAAATGTGTATCTCTCTCTATATCCACATATAAATATATATATATATATATATATATATATATATATATATATGTGTGTGCATGTATCTATCTATCTATCTATCTATCTATCTATCTATCTATCTATCTATCTATCTATCTATCGATATTCCACACAGCAAAATTATTTCATCAGAACTGAGAAAAACAGGTGTGTGTTTTATGGAATTATTAAAAACAGAGTGTTATTCTGACATAAAGCTCTTGAGTAATTTTGGGGGAAAACCAAATACATACAACAAAATAACCCCCCACCACGACACCATGGCTATCACCTGACTACACCTTGCATTGATGTTGAGATTTTTGTCACTCTCACATTACTGTAGATACATTTAGGTTGAGACAAAGGAATGCACTTTTCAAAACTGTTTGACTTCTCAGACTACGGCTTGCTTCTGGACCATTTTAGTTGTGGTTTACAAATGCACCACTGGTTTTAACTGCATGCTCAGGTTGTTCCACAGTAAAACATACTGTTTAAACAATACTCCTCTCTTATGAGAGTTCCTTGAGGGTCAGAAAAAGGATCCCTTCTGTTTTTGTTCTCATAAATGACATATATGGGAAGACTAATGCAAGGTACTAATAACTTCACATTCATACATAGTCCAAACAGTATTGCAACACTCAAGAAAGACCGTAAAGAAAGACTTCATATGCATATCTTCTCTTTGGAACAATTATAATATTACTTAATGAAAAAGAAATGAAGAACTCTTTCTTCCAAGAATCATATATTACATTCAAACACGCAAATACCACTTTTACTATTTTTAAACCCACTATCACAGTTGAAATGCTCCTCCTAACTTGCCTAGACTCTTAATTCCCATCTTCGCTACAGCTATATCCTTGCATACCCCCACACACCCTACACATCAACAACCTCCTCCAACCCTCTCCGCAATAAACAACACAGCTTCTCACATATCTCCTCCCAGCTTTTCCCCTATACCCACCCATTCTATTCAAGCCACAAACTGGCCTTTTTACCTCCTATGAAACTACACTTGACACCAGCACCATCACCTGGGAATAAAAAACACTTCCCATGGTACACATTCCTCATTACCTATCTACCCAAATGTGGAGACATACATCCTAACCCTGGCCCACCCTCCAATCTTAACCACAAGAATAACCCCAAATATTTAAACATACTTACTCTGAACTTAGAAGTATATGTAATAAAATAGCCCCACTGCATGCCTGGATTGATCAAAATAAACCTGACAAACTAGCCCTTACCGAAACATGGCTACACCCCAATGTAAAAGACTCAGAAATAATACCTCCAAGCTTTGCAATAACCATAAGAGATAGATCTAAAAAAAAGGGGACGGATAACTCTTCTATATCCCTCTATGCTCAAACTCATGCCCCTACATCATCTTTTCCAATGCTGAGATACTAATCTCCTTTTTGAACCTCAACATATCAAAAATAATTTGCATATTAGTAATGCATATCCCACCAGGGAGCAATATACCAGTGTTGGAAAATATTTTATCCTGGACATCCCAACAATAAACCTTCAAACAACAATCTTAGGAGATGTAACTATAAATTGGCAAACCATAGCTTCCAACTCCCCCACAAATAGTATACATTTTTATGTTTTTTTCTCAGCTTATCAATGCTCCAAAAAGATACAGTAAAGATCTTACCTGCCAATCCACCCTAGACTGAAATCTAGTATCCCACCACGCCAATTACCACTCTTCCAGTAGAATGTCTAGCTCCCCGGGTGATCATCTACCAGCTTATTCCCTTAGAACAAACTCACAACAATGAAGAGTACACACTATAAAATCAGTTAGTAACTCAACTAATTTTTGTCAGCATAAATTCAACTATCTCCTACAGGAAATAGACTGGACACCCCTTAAAACAACTACCCCTTAATGATCCTGTACTATACTTTAATAACACCTTCCTTCACATACTTAATACACTCGCTCCCATTTGTATGAAAAGAATCAAACAGAACTCAGCACCATGGCTCTCTAAGGAATGCAAACACCCGATGAAGCAAAGAGACCTAGCTTGGTCAACCTGGAAACAAAACAAAAATTAACAAAATCATGTTAATTTCAAAACACGACGTAACAAAGTGACACAACTAATCAACAGAGATAAAAGGTCATATTATTCCCAGAAATGGAGAGCACGCACTATCACTTGATACTCCATCATCACAGATAGCCATAAGTTTTAACAAGCACTTCATAAAATCAATTTTAGACCTACTAAGAAACATCCCTAATACTGGACCCCCCCCCCCCCCACCCTTCAACCTATTCAGATAGCAACCCCAGGCCATCAACTACTTCTATCCCTGTCATTACTGCCCCTCTACTCAACAAAATGTCATACAACCCCCATTCTCATTTCAGCCCATACCCACCGACACCATAGTAAGTTATGTAACAAGAAGATATCCAGAGGCCAAGGAATACAAAACTCTTTATTAAAACAAAAAATGGTAAGTGCTTTTGCGGTCATCCGCTTCTTCAGACCATACTACAAACAAAAGGATACAAGCCTTAAATACAGCACTTAAACCAATCACAGATAAAACCAATTAGATAATTAGTGTAGTAAACTTTTTTCTTCAGTGCTGGTTTAAAAGAAACAGCACTGTTTAACCCAGGGGGGCATGTTAGCTCTAAAGTCAATAATCACTCTTAGTTCTGCATATTCAGTGTTGTTTGTCAGATCACCCTCCCTCGCACTTACATAAACAATTTGTAAAACCAAAAACTTAAAACAATGTGAATCACCTGCTTCTTGTACATGTTTAGCTAATGCATTAGTCAATTTTAAATTACGAAGGTCATTTAAATGTTCCATCACCCTTTCTTTTAAAGTTCTGTTACTCTTTCCAGTATAGAAACAGTCACAGGAGCAGCATTTTGCCAGGTAGACAATATTCTTAGTCAGACAATCAACATAAAAAGCAAATTCCAGTTGACACAGTGTTCTGGGGTGCATTATAACACTTGAAGACCATACATATTTGCAAATTCTACAAGATCTACATGCAAATGTGCCCTTACGTTCTGAAACTGGAGGGTGACCCTGCTAATATTGGACAGAGGCTATAGGATAGGCAATATAGAGAGGGCTATAGCATATACAAAGAGTAGTGACTGTTTTAACATATGGCCTTATTTTTCAGAAAGGGGAGAACAGTTAACAATGGAAGTAAAGGCCAAGAAAATCGATTGCAGAATATTAGCAGGGACACCCTCACCTACTCTAGTGATGTAAGTAGGATATGCAACATTGTGAAAAGAAATTGGCCCAGCCTACTGATGGACCCAGAGGTGTGTAAGGCAGTGGGCACACAACCCCACTTCACTTTCAAGAATAGCAAGTCGTTGAAACGCAGATTATGTTATAAACAAACACAGGTCCCTTTTCCAGGTTCAGAACGTAAGGGCACATTTGCATTTAGATCCTAGAAGATTTAGAAGCAGGTGATTCACATTGTTAAGTTTTTGGTTTTACAAATTGTTTATGTAAGTGCAAGGGAGGGTGATCTGACAAACAACACTGAATGTGCAGAACTAAGATGGATTATTGACTTCAGAGCTAACATGCACCCTGGGTTAAACAGTGCTATTTCTTTAAAACCAGCACTGAAGAAGAAAAACTTACTACACTAATTATCTAATTGGTTTTATCTGTGATTGGTTTAAGTGCTGTATTTAAGGCTTGTATCCTTTTGTTTGTAGTATGGTCTGAAGAAGCGGATGACCGCAAAAGCACTTACCATTTTTTGTTTTTAGAAAGAGTTTTGTATTCCTTGGCCTCTGGATATCTTCTTGTTACATACACCTTAAGAAGCTACTACAAAAACTAAAACCCTGCTCTGCCTCAGCTGAGAATTTCCCCCCATACTACCTCAAATTGGCTGCTAACGCAGTCATCTACCCAATCAGTATCCTTATAAATAGGTCTTTATCCGAATCAGAAGTACCTACCATATGGAAACAATCTCACATCACCCCCATCCACAAAGGAAGCAACTATTTTGATCCATCCAATTTCCATCCTATATTTATTTATTTATTTTATTTATTTACATTTTTGTTTACTGGGTAAGTCTGACTGTATACAGGTCCATTTTCAGAGAAGGCCCGGTGAGAAAAGCTCCACACTACAATAGAATGCAGTATATGAGAGAACAAAATATAGAACATACAATTGATTTTAATACATAAAATGTTAGAAGTTAACAGTTTTAGTTAGTACAGTAGACAGTCATTGAGGTACATAGTCAAAAACTTAAAAAAAATAAAGTTTTTTTTTTTTTTTTATACCAGTATATCCATCTTGTCACCCATATTCAAAATTCTTGAGAGAGGTATCCATCAGCAGGTAATGCAATATCTCTTGCAAAACAATCTTTTTTACCAAAACCCAACATGGCTTTTGACCTAGACACAGCACAGCTGCAGTCCGATTATCTTTTACAGACACCGTGAACAAGGCCAGAGATGCAGGATTCTATACAGCCTCAGTATTCCTTGAGCTCTCCAAGGCCTTTGACACAGTGCCTCACTCCTTACTTCTGAACACACTGTCTAACTTAGGCTTCTCACGTAACACAGCAAAATGGTTTCAGAGCTACCTCAAGGATCGTAAACAAGCAGTGAAATGGTCCAATGAACTCTCACCCTTTCTCTACAACCCTACTGGAGTCCCCCAGGGCTCCATCCTAAGACCTCTACTCTTCAACATTTTCACAAACAACCTTCACACTGCTTCTCACCCTGGGACCCTCATTCAGTACGCTTATGATTCCACCATAATCTGCACTACTCAATCACTACCAGAGCTACTTTCAAAAACTCAACAGTCCTTTACTGCAGTTGTAGCCTGGCCAAGAAATGCCCAACACTTTCTTAATTCAAAGAAGACAAAACTAGTACTCTTTCATCCCCAAAACACCTTCCCTTTGCAACATCCTTGCATCTGACAACACTGTCATTGAAATAGTGCAGGAAACCAAACTTCTAGGAGTTATCATTGACAGTAAACTGTCATTTGACCCCATATACAGTAAAATATAAAGAAAACTCATCAAAAACGGGAGCTCTTATATAGAAACAAACATTTCTTTACTGCAGCAAGCAAAACTACCCTTGCAAAAACATTTTTACTTCCCCTCCTTCTTTATGGTGCCTCTATCTTAACTAATTTACAAAATTCTACCCTAAGCAAGATGAAAAAGTGCTACAACAAAGTTGCAAAGTTTGCCACCAACTCTAAATATCACACACACCACTGTAAACTTCTTCTAGAATTAAACTGGCTTGACCTCCCCAACCAACTTGCCTTTATTCAGCTATCCACCTTTCACAACCTTATTTTCAAGCCTACTGCCTGCCCTGCACTAGGCAATCTAGTCACACCTTGCACACAAAATCGACCCCTATGATCAGAAGACAAAAATCTTTTAGCTATCTCAAAACTCACAAGAAAACCAGGTCACTCTCTCTATTCATACTCTGTCTGTATACTATGGAATTCACTACCTCTTGCTACCAGGTCTATGCCTGGCCTAACCCATTTCAAAGCCTCTTTAAAAAATCATCTCAAAAATACATGGCTCTGCTCCTGCATAAAACCTGCCTAATGCTCAGCTCTTCCTCTTCTTCCACACTAACCTCATCGTCCTCTTCTATCACATTTCAATCCCTCACAGACTGCAAGATCCTAAGGCTCTTCTAACTCCTCCTCTGTTTCTATAACATGTCCTTAAGCTACTGATCAGAATTTTTTGCTTCTATTCTTCTTAACTCTCTCACTATCTGTCTGCATCACTAACTTTCTGGCTGCTATTTTCCTAACTGAAACTAACATTCTATTTTGCATGTACTATAACAGTCAATGTCACACACTGTACTACCTATGTACTACTTTTTTTGGATACAATCTACATCATGTACAGTGAGAGTGACTATTATTGTCTATAATGTTTTAACTGTATAGAATTGTCTAGATGTGTTGTATGTACTGCAACATCTTGTAACAGTTTCTTCTTTCAACGTATTTTTGTATAGTATTTCTAATGTCATTTGTATTGTATTGTATTACACTGTATTTGTATTGTACTGTATGTGGAGCTTTTCTCCCCGGGTCTCTGCTGAAAACGGGTTCTGTAGACCCAGTCAGACCACCCCGGCAGACAAATGTCAAATAAATAAATATAGTCCTCTAATGGTACTGTGCATGTTATAAAAAGTAAGAGTATTAGCAGAAAAAGTTCAAATTATTGAGTAGGCACAAAGCTAGAAATACAATTGCAGTTTTATTGTTAAACCTCATGTTTAAGTAACAGTCGGATACGTTAATCAGAAATTATTAAACTTGTATATGGAAAAATCGCACCTTACATCAGAAAACAGCATATTGTTTTTATATGACCATTACCCAAGCTTTTTTCATACACTCTAATTAATGGCAAGCTTAATAAACAGATGCATGACAACATGAAAAACTACAAAAGGTATAGGATCGTCTAGCTTGGAAACCTAAAACCTGTTTATGTGAGGATTTACATTACTTTGCAGAGTGTGGTCATTCATGCTTGCCATTCATTTTAATTTTTATCACTCACCGTTAAGCCAGCGAGAGTTGTACTGGTCAGTCCTCATTGCAGTCTGCTTTCCCATTGTGCGGAATATTGCTGCATCTGTACCCATAAAATCGATGTAAACACCAGCATACAGCTCACCATCTGCAGAAATCAGTAAGAGGCAACATTGTTAATTAAGTATTGCTTATTTTTCCAGATGGATATTATTTTAGGGATGCGTGAGACTAGTACTTTTAGTACACAGAATATAGTAGCGTTACATTTTGAATGATAGGCTACACTGACTGTGTTTCAGTTGACAATATGTTCATCAGTGCAATGATAGTATAAGTCAGTGTAATGTTTTACCTTTTGCACTGACAATATTAGGAAAATGTGAAGAACTAGAGAGTGAAACTTCAGTTATCCACAGGCTGGGTAGTGGAAACTGCTGAACTATAATGCAGCTTATGTCACAGTGGCAGAAGGTGATGTGCGGGGGCAGTAGTGGAGGGGAAAGACATTTGGTGTAGTAATGTACAGGCTATAGCTGCCTGTACTTCCCTGCACTTACTGTTAATGGTACCAAAAAGATCAACAAGGATGGAATCAACATTTTACTAGAGATCTACTCTTTCAGTGCACAGCTGGATGCAGCGAGAAAACAGCTAGAAGACTTCGACAACCATGTTACTCTAGATTATCAGCAATGCCACACATGGAACAAAACTGCCTTTCCTGTATTTAAAAAATATTGCATAGCTTCCTTCAGGGCTTCAATATAATCTGTACAGCATTTCTCTTTTTCCCCAAACGTCTGCTGTTCTTGTTCCCTGCTTCTTCTCCTCCCTTTCTCATTTCTGTGCAATCTCACAGACACGTCTTCTTTAGGACACTTCTCTGCCTGACCAAACACACTGTCCTTGTTTTACCAAATGGATGTGCATTACTTGGTTTTGCTGGCAATACTGGAGACCTCATTATGTTTCTGGAGTTTGCTATCCAAATTTGGGCTTAAAAAGGGGAAAGTACACCAATTCCTTTTACCTCCTCACTGACTGGATTACCAAGAGGTAATGCTTCCCATTTTTTGTTTATTCTCTCTTGAATATTTCAGTCAGATAGCCTGTACAATGCATTCTAGTTTACTAACTCCCAAAGTAATAGTATTTCATATCTAGTTTTCAGCCCTGCAGCCCTTTGGCTTATTTAAACTCATATTTAGTTTTCTATGTTTCTGTGAATCTTCCTATGGTAATATGCCTTTGGTAAGCATCTGTAGAAGGTGTTATATACATTTACATCTGCACTATAACTTGAGAAACTATATACATATCTGCAGTTTACATTACAGTGAAACATTCCTTCAAAATGTACATACAATAATATTGTAGAAAATGTTATGGCAGTAACACACTGAGCAGTTTCTTCTGAGTGGTATTTACATTAGCTGGTAAGAATTCAACTTTGCTTTCCAGTCTGAACTACAGTGCTTGTATGTGGCCCTAGGTTTCATTGTTATCTAGGTATTTAGTTGTTTTTATTAAGGTATTAAAACATCTGGTCTTAGATTAATTTGTGCGGCTGGACAAAGGTGATCTAAGTTTTCAGTGTTAGTTTAATTAATTGTGTGACTGTCTAAATGAGGATCTAGGCAGGCTAATGTTTTGGTCTTCTTGTTTAGTCTCTTTATGTTCCTTCCTTGGAGTCACCCTCTTCCCTTATCCAGCACCATTTCCTGCTCCCCAAGACAGCAACATGTAAGGTGCCTTTTAAGTGTTAGCCACTTCAGTTTTTAGAAAATGCAGGGTGTCAGCCATTGTGAACAACACAATGTGAACATTAGGGAGTTCTGGTGAAGAAGTCAGGATGCAGCATTGGAGAGGTCAGTGGACTGCCTAGTGTAGGTCACAAGTGTCTCCATGACCCATATATGTTCTTTGTTTTCTTGTTATACCTTGCAAAGGTATGAATAAATTACAAACCATTGTAATGGCATTAGTTGCTGATGATATTTCTGTCTCATTCCTCCCAGCTGCATTCCACCTAACAAAAAATATGCTGTTACTACAATGTGCTATTGCTTGATGAGCAAGGATTGCAGCCATGCATTCCAGAAGTGCATCATATCTCTGATCCCACCTTCTGGTGCCAACTGCTACTCCCAGACCAGAACGGTCAGTTTCATAGATGAGGACTTTGATTTATTAGGGAAGTATTTCTGTCTTCTGCTGATTTACTGGCAAGATGTTGCTATAATGATTTTTTCCATATTCCTTTTTTACTGGTAGTGTTTGTATTATATGAACTTACAGTGATGTGACACAACCATTTTAGTTAATGTTGAGGAGAGTTAATTATCATGAAATTTATTGAATTATTAAATGTTTCCTTCTTGAAACGCAAAACTCATAATGTATGTTTTTCTTGACAGAAACTGACTTTATGTCTGATTCTACAGAAAGCCTTAATGTCAAATAGCTTTAAAATAAGTCATGAAAATTAAAAATGACCAGGTATGATGTTAACCTATAGTCATACTTTATTGGGTAGATTATAGCATCAGGCTCCTGTAAAACATATCTTGATTTTGAATTTTAGAAGCCAATGCTTTCAGGTAGCACTTAGTCGGCTAGAGTGCTATCATGTTGCTCTTTAGTACTTTTACAATCATTCATTGGAGTCACAGAAATTTTCACTTGCAGCTGCCATGGTTGCAGGTCCAGTTTTTTTGCATATAATGACATACATATTCATTTCTCATGTTGGGATATGGGTGAGGCTAACACAGGTACAGTTAATGGGGAAGGCTATTCATATGGTGGCCAGAAAATGAATTATAGAATATGAAGATGGAAAATTACAAAGTGTATAATAGGATTAGAGGATTAAGTGTGATTTTTGTTAAAGCAAAAGTTGTCTAAAGACATCAGCATGGCTATAGTATAGTATTGTCCAACATTTCTTAAATGGTGAGGCCAGAACCTGTTTAGAGGATGCTGATGCTTAAAATAATCTTATGTGAGATGTAGCTGAACACAAAAATACAAAATTAATTGAATAAGTATCCTTGATTGCAAGTTAGTTTTAAAAATGTAATGGACTATGCAGAATATCTGTTATTTCAAGTGTACATGTGTGTGTGTGTGTGGGGGGGGGGGGGCATTATTCAGTAGTGTGCAGCAAATGCTTTTTTTGTATGAGGAAGCCAAAAGCACTTTTTGATATTTAGGGGAGTCTTGGTGGCTTTTCTATAGTTTGAAAGAAAATCATTGTGACTGAGTCTGAGAAACTATGGTGCTGCATGGTATGGCATGCTACAGTTAGGTATAGTATGGTATGGTGTAGTGTGGTATAGGACAGTATAATATAATGCAGTATTGTACATTACAAGGCAATATAATACAATATGCATTTAAAATATAGTTAGAAATAAAGGCCAGGTTATTGAAATTCATTATCATACAGTATAATTTATCACTCAATGACTAATATAGAAAGAGGTCAAACTAATAATCAAATTAACTATGTGCACCCACAACAGTGGTAGAGGCAATAAAAGAATGTAAAGCAGGGACACCATGATCAAACCATGCATTTTAATTGCCCTATCAGAAGAAACAGAAAGTCCTATTGTACGGCATGGTTTTACTTAGCTGAACCAGTAAAGCACATGAGATAAGACAGCTCTCAGCCCAAATGAAACAAGTAAAGGGATTATTTAGTAAATGGCAAGAAGCCTTTCAGGTGGCCAAGGGATCACTTAGCAAACAAAGAGCAGTAGCAGTTTCACTTGTAAGTGAGTCACTGATTGAAATGTCTTCCTAGTACTGCCTGACAGATGTTGAGACTCCTGTCATTTACACAGTCCACTACTGTGGATAAATGTGCAATGTTCACAAGAGAGTAGTGGAGTCACAGCTTGTCTGATACCGGGATTTCTTTTGTTTTCAGTTTTCACAGATGTCATTGTGCAGGGGCAAGAGATTTTGAAGTAACAACTTAAAGAATGATGGGAAAGGGCCATGAAAAAGATAACAGTAGAAGGGCAGTAGATAAAACCTAAATGCATAGTGTCCACTACTATTAATGGTTAATAAGCAAAGGCTAGCTTTACTTCAAAAATGTTACTTTCAATGCCTACATTGTTTTCAAAGTTACAGAACTTCTTGCAGTACACTATTACGTGCAGTAACACAGTGCAGGTTTACCTGAAACTGGCTAAATTGTGGGCCTGTATCTTACTAAATTCCAGGAGTATATTTAAGTTAAGGTAGCTGGTAAGTTGTTGTCTGTACAGGCAAAACAGAGTTAAGCTGAAAGCACCTGAACTTATGACACTGCAAAAAGTAACTCACAGTGAATTATAACAACTTTCTTGCAGGGAAAACTGAATACTGTTTTTACTTAATTACTAATCCAGAACTGGAAAGCTTTAACTCCCTAGATGACCACTGCTATTACAACTTTATAGTGAGTGACATTTAAACTTCACGTTAATACACAGGCAGAGTTTCAAATCATGCAGCAGACAACTTACTTAAACTTCCTACAATACAGTTCTTGTTTCTACAGAACACATAGCTTACCTTACATTAAACTACCTAATTATGACAAGTGAAGTATGATTTGCTCTTTCTGCTTTGTTTACTAAATAGGAAAACAGTTCATTTATCCTTCATTCTGTAGCTTAATTTATTTTCTTCAAAGCATTCCTTCATGGTTCACTTATATATATTTCACCAGTTCATTTTCCTGTTGGGGTACCTTCTGTCTGGAATTTGCATTTTCTCCCTGTATGCATGTCAGTTTTCACTGCCTCTGTGGTTTCTGAGTACTTTCCACTGACTGCTGAGAGATCACTGATACTTGGGGATTAGTTATTCCCAGAGAGAGTGTAAGTGAATGTGCTGCTGGTAGTACAGAAACTGCTAAATAAACAGTAAGTGCATCTCACAAAAAAATGGATATTTTAAAGTTGTAGTCACATGCAGGCAGTTGGTGTGACAGAGCAAGATGCAAAGGACAGGAAGAAATGGAAACAGTTGATCTGCTGTGGTGACTCCTAACGGGAGCAGCCGAAAGAAGAAGAAGAAGTCACTAGAAAAATCATTGTTACACTGGAGATTTTGCACTTGCTGATATTTGTTAGATGGTTATGCATATCTATATGTAATAGGGATGAACTGCAGTGGGTGTCTTTGGGTTAGCTGTTAACAGAGAACATATTTCTTTAGCTCTGAGACTGGACACTAGAGGATCCAGCACTGGTCAATGCCCACTTGTGGGAACATGGTAATAATGACAGTGTACTACAGACTGAGGGATGCTGGATGGAAATACACAGGGGGGAGTTTGAGAATTTTTATATTACAGGCAAGCTGCTGTTACGGTTTCAGAAATAGAGAATATTAGATAACACTGCCACCATTGCCTGTACAGGGACATTTCCAGGGCCATCCTGAAACATACATTTGGGACTAGGAGATTAGGACATCCAGTCTGTGGCCTAAGGCTATTCTTTTTGCATGCCTTAAAAAGAATTAATTTGTGTTTCACAGAACAGACAGCTTTCTTTTTGCTGGGTACTGATACTGGTACAGGTTTCCCCTGGGATAACTGAAGATATTTGTTTACGTGCATGCATGCACACAAGGATGCACGCGCGTGTGTGTGTGTGTGTGTGTGTGTGTGTGTGTGTGTGTGTGTATGTGTGTCATAGCTCTCAACTGCCCATATTTTTGCATCATATTTTTAGTCTGTTTCTTCAAAAATTGTGGTTTTCTGGCAAATCATTGGAAAATCATTTAGGACTGAAGTCAGAAAATAATTACAGAAATTTGAGGTTCAGACTTCATATCCTTTATAAAATTTATGCTAAAGCAAAGCTTATTATTCTATCAACTTTCTAAGAGCAATATTTAAAATTTGCCTTTGTCCCTCGATTATTTATTGCTTTGTCTAGATTTCTCATTCTAAAAAGTTGAGAGGTATAGTGTGTGTGTGTGTGTGTGTGTGTGTGTGTGTGTGTGTGTGTGTGTGTGTGTGTGTGTGTGTGTACCCACTAATTACTGAAAAAAGTAATTTCTGTACTGACTCAACAAGATTATATTTATTTGTAAGTACTTAGAATCGTCAGCAGCTCTGCTTTCGTTTGTGACCACACTGGGGCATAAGACCTTCAGGCAGGTAAGTGCCCCATTGGGGGGGGCATCTTATTTCTTTACAATATTTTGTGAAAAACTTTCTTATGTCTCTCAGAAAAACAAATTGTGGTTATAGGTGCTAAATATCATAAAAGGACTCCTCTCCTACTCTAGCTGTTGGTTTTAGTTTGGGGCTGAACACTAGATGAAATTGTGCCCTTTTTGTCAGTTAGTTACCCTGAAGACTGTTTGAAGAGGAGTAAATGCCCTTCCTGATTATTTACAGAACAAATGTCTTCAGGACTTGGCACATGAAGTTGTGGCACCATTCTCCTCTTCACCATACCTCCTCCCTCAGGTAAAAGGAAAACAAATCTTTAAGAGAGATGATTGATGATAACCATACATCCTCCTCTCTGTCACTCTATAAATGATGACTATGCCAAGACGTTCTGTTTTTCCTGCTCCCTCTAGTACTTTCCTTTTGAAGGCTGCTAAATCTCTGGATACTTGAACATCTGATCAGACCAAATTTTCAGCAAAGTCATCCAGGAACAGAGAACCAATAATCATATTGTCTGAGGGTGAGGGAAGAATCCACCATCTCTTAGGGAGGATGTTGAAGGCTATCTTATGGAGATCAGGCCTGTGGCTTCAACTCTGAAGACCTTACTTCTGAATGTTCCTTGGAAACATACCCAGACAACCAATCTCTCCTCTTTCTACCCCTTCCATTCAAAAAGGCAAACAAGATTTGTTTAACTTTGCACAGGATCAATTTAAAGCTATCCAGTCATTTCAATCATCTTTGCTTGTAACCTCTTCATCCACTTTTATTCCGATTAAAAGGAAGACTGTGCCTTCTTCTTCTTCTGAAGAAGAAGATGCATTTTCACATTCTGAGAATTAAAAGACTTGTTTATGTATCTCAGTTTCTCTCTCCTCCACCAGATGTGAAAATGAGGCTGAGGCACTTTATCCTCTGACACCCCCAATGAGGAAATATCCTTTCAATTGCTAAAATGAAAGATGTTTTTCAAATATGAAGGTAAAGAAGTTTCTGTCTCCCGGAAAAGGCACTATTAGTGGTTGAATATTGAACCCCAAAGCCTGTTGCTATACTTCCAGTTTTGGGTGCTCTTGAAGATGCCTTTCTGTTGTTTCAGTACCCTAGGCTGTCAGCTCCCAACCCCTAAGAAGCCTGGCAGATTTTGCAAGGGTACAATATTTACAACCACATTTCTAAAAATGTATCTGCTGAGCATGTTGTCATTTATTTTGGCTGCTGATAAAGATGCTAGAACCTTTCCCTTTTCTAACCAAATTTCTAGTGATAAAGACAAGGGAGTTATTGATAGGTACAGCCAAAATTCATACAATCTACACCTTAGCCTTTAGAACCATTAACTGCCAAACCCACATTCCTTTTATCTGTTTTGACAAATCTTTGTAACTCTGACATGAAATCTTATGTTATGGACATGATTAACTCTGCCTCTCAGGTGGGTGAACACCCAATTAAATTTGGCCATGGTGCTGTAAATGCTGTAAAAATGCTGTAAATGCCTTATAGGTTACAAGCAGATTCTAAACCAGGTTTGAATAACATTGTTAGTACAAAACCTGTATTAGTTAAGAAACAACCAGGAGTATATTAATGAATACATATAGAAAGTTTTACTATATATTCATGGGCATGAATGTTGTTAAAATATTGTTTTTTAAGGAATTAAGTTTTATGTAGCAATTTTTATGTATTAATTAGTATGCTAATTGTTTATTTTCTGTGACTGGCTGACTGTGATCACATGTTTTTATCTGATTTATATAAAGTGAGTTTTAACATTGTGAATGTATTAGCACTGAGGAAGAATGGTTTAACCGAAAGCTTTGCTTGTTAGAAATAAATCTGTGTATTTCTTTTGACATTGGACTTGTTTTTTACCAGTACTTCGTATTTCCAGTTACCACTGTACCAGCTCTTATTTTACATTTACACTTATGAGAAGGCAAGCTTGGGATAAGACTGCAGTACTTCCCCGAGGATGTGAAACCTCAGTCATTAAATGCCTCCCCAGAAAAGGACTTCCTTTTCTGTAATATTCTACAGAAGTTTTCAAAAAGTTATAAGATTGAAAGGAAATCTCATGTAGGGAGTTAAACAGCTTTTCTTAACTCATCTTAAATTTCCAAGGAACTGTACATTCAACCTATGTGCATTGCTTCATTAACCCTTCAGATCTACTCAGGAGAAATCAGAGGAAGAACAGTTTAAATGGAAGTGGCAAGCAGACTCCAGAATGAACTCTAATGTCTGACTGGGATCTAACTCCTAAAGAAAAAAACATTTAATTGTCATCACCACTTACTACTTACTTCTCCTCTCAACCCCAGCCTTCGTTTGAATCTGTCTGTGGCAATCAATAACTATATATTCATAGTTTCTAATTATCAAGGAGCAGGGTTACAAAAGACAGTGGTCATCTCCTCCCATTACATCAGGTGTTTCTCAGCCCCTAAAAGACAAGCTTCATCTACGCCTCAAATTATTGCAGCATTATTGCTTCAGGGTGTCATAGAGATGGGTTCCTATTAAGTCAGCGAATGCTTGAAATTGCAAACGCTGCTTAATTGACCTTCTTTGAGTGAAATGGCAAAATTCTGAAAGCACGGAACAGCATTTTTTTTTTCCTAGGAAAAAAAATCATTGGGCCATTTTCGAGACTTTGCCATTTCCTCCACTGTGGTGCGATCTCAGAGTTCGTATATTTAAGAAGGGGGTGTGGGTGTGGGGGGCGAACCCCCTACTTTATTTTGTGTGGGGGTTTTTTGCATTTTTTTAATGGATCAGTGAATTTTTTCCCATGGGAAAAAAAGTTGCTGATCTGTTTATTCGGTATTTTGTGTTTTCGTGGAATTTGGGTCGATTATACAGCGTTCGCAATTTTGAGCATTCACTTATATAATATAGACCCTTAGAGACAGTCCCTCAGTGCAATGGTGACAAGGATTTAACTCATGACTTTTCCAGGGCCCCAGGAAAGCGAAAACCTGGAGACTCATTCAAAATCTATCCAATCTAAAAAAAAAAATTCTGCTCATTCCAAAATTCAGAATGTTGACACAAGTTCTCTTCCCTCTTCTTTACCCCCAAGCTTTTCTGGTCACTGTAGACTTATACTCAGAGGTGAGAGATCTAGGCACACAGAGAGATAGTAGCCTGAACTTTAACCACCATGTGTCGACAGTGGTGAGGAAGTCATTCTATGTGGCACAGTTTATAAATAAATGTATGACATCCAGATCCAAGGAAGTTCTAGTCCCACTGTACTCAGCCCTCATTAGACCAATAATTGGGTACAACATGCCATTTGGCATGTACTTGACTAGGCACTTACAACAGCTGGAGCAACCCCAGAGTTTCCTCACAAAGAAAATACAGGGTGTTGACAACATGTCCTATGTGGATAGACTTAAGGCCCTATCCCTTTACTCTGTCTCCTGCCAACTATTAAGGGGTAAACTATGCCTAACCTACAAAGCACTCTCAAATCTAGCCCTGATGGAGCTACTACACATCCACAAGACAAACAGCATGGGGGTTACCTGATCTAGGAATCTAAACCTAGGCAGTGACTCATACAAATCATCCTGGAGAGACAGATATGTGTCACAGAGATGACCCCTTCTTTGGAATAGGCTTTCTTTTCATGTTAAACAGAACCCTTCCCTAGCCTTCCTCAAAAGCAATTTGGATCGATGATTGGGGAATCACAAATGCACACCTGGGGTAGAGCTTATGTCCCTTAGAGACAGGAGCAATCTGTAAAATACTCAAGGAATATGTACAAGCCCATGCCATCTTCTTGCCCCGAGGGGCTACATATTGAGTAAAACTGGTTTATACCGGATAGGCTTGTAAGAGTTCTTAAGCCATTAACATGGTAATCTCCTATGAAACTATGAACTCAAAGATGCTTGCTTACATACCCCTACTCACAAAAAGCACAGATCATTTTTATTTTTTATTTTTTGCCTTGAGATTATATTACCAATTTACTTCTTTGCCCTTTGGACTTTTTACTGCACCAAGAGTCTTTACCAAATGCCTCACTCCAGCAATAGCTCATTGCATGCTTCAAGGCATACACATTATTCCTTATCTGGATGATTGACTGATACTGGCCTCAACCAGCCATACCATTCCAGGCAGCAGTTTTGCAGTTCACTATGAATCTTTTCCACAATCAGGGTTTCACCTTAAACCTAAAAAAGTAATCTCAAATTGAAAGTCAAATATTGTTTTTTCTGCAATGTCTTCTAGACAATTCCCTGATGAATGCATTTTTTCTCCCAGGAAAAGAAGGCAAACTTATGACCAGTACTTCCTCAAGATCTTTCAAAAGAAAATGCCCACTGCAAGACAATTTCTGAATGTTCTAGGTTTCATGGCCTCTTTTATTTTATGATTCCACATGCCAGATTTCACATTAGAAAGATCCATTGGTTTCTCAAATCAGTTTAGGTTCAACAGTCTCACCGTCAATCTTTCCCTGCTTTATTTCTCAACTTTGTGAAGAATAATCCCACACAATTGAGTCTATATCATTTAATGCAATATTAGTTATACAATGTAAAATGGAAGAATGTGATTTATAGACAAGGCGAATACAAGGAAGTAATTAAATATTAGGATTATGGAAATGAAGCACAAAAAAGGGAAAATGCATGGACTGTGAAATATGCATATGATACAATAAAAGGAGTGCTACAGGGAAGTAAGGTGAAGAATGGGAAGGTGCAATACTAGTGACAGGAATATTACAAGAAAATGTACAGACGTGAAAAGGGACAAGCAGTGACAGAATGGCTTAAGTGAGGTAAAAGAACCTAGAGATTTGGAACAGATTATTATAGAGAGGGGATCTTACATTTTTAAAAGCAAGATATGTTTTTAAATAAGTGAAGGATGCAATTTACCATACATGAGATTAAAAACAGTAATGAAGCAAAACCTAAGGAATCACATTAGTGGGTGAAAAAATAGTAATTTTTTGATACTGTCTAGGACAGAAAAGGTGTCTAAAAAAGATTGGTTTAGTAAGGCATAGAAGATTGTAACAGACAATCATGGAGAACAATCATACAAATTGAGAGAAGAGTTTGATGCAGGGCTAAATAAACAATATACGACAAAACAAATGTGTTTAGCTTCAGACATGGAACTAAGTTCAGAAAATTCAGAATGCTCATCTAGAAGTGCTTGCAAAAATATTTCTAAGCTCCCCATAGAATAGAAAAAAATATACCTGATGCCACTAGGTACATTTTGTACACACACACACACACACACATATATATATATATATATATATATATATATATATATATATATATATATATATATAATTGGACAGGATTAGAAAGATTCAAACATAAAATATAGGTAGTAATACACATTATAACTGGGAAAGAAGCAGGTTTGAAGAAGGAAATGATATTTTTAATTTGGGTTAATGAGCTAATGTGGATTGGACATTACAAAACATTAATTTTACTGCTTATGCTCACAGTTAAAAACGCTGTTACCAGAAAGTGGAAGTTGGAGAAAAGCCATAAGATGAGTGATGTTACAAAAATAATGCAGGACATATGGGATAAAGAGCTGAAAAAAGGATTATAAAAAAAATAAACAGAAAGGTTAGAAATAAGTATAACATACAGGAAACGTATTAACAAAACTCAGACGACTAAGTGTGAATAGACACCAGTAGGATTCTTCTTTTAAAATCATAGACTGCTAAGAAAATATAAATGAATAACAAAGGAAAAACAAAGGAAACACAGAAAAAATGATTTGCCTGTTCTGGTATCACTGTGCTTATACTGTGTTCTGGTCCTTGCTGTTTTTTAAATATAATGTGTAAGACAATAATTCATTATTTTATTTAATTTGTTATTGTTACAGCTTAGCTTGCTATATATAATAATAGGAATAAAGTATAATTAAGGATTTGGATGGCTGTATAAAAAATTAATCAAAAATTGAAAACACAAATTTGGGCTTGTACCCTATGTATAAATTATAAGATACTAATAAGGAAAGTCACTTGTTTAAAAAATGAAAAAGTCAGTGAATCATGCATAAGGGCTGCCCAAACTGGGAATAGCTGAGTCAATAAAAGTTGATTATGACAAAAAAAAAAACTTGGTCAAGAAAGAACTTTTTTGATGGACCAGACAAGTCCTATCCAACTCAAGGGTCCTTTCCCACCTCCTAGCCCCTCTCAGACTGTGATCATAGATGCCAGCCTTGGTCTTTGCTGGGGTGCTGTTTCTGTGGGTGTTAAGGTGCTTGGAGTCTGGGAACCACAGCACGGACAAAAATATGTCAACCTGAAAGAAATGTTGGCTTTTATAAACGCCCTGAAAGCTCTGAATCAACTTTGGTCTCTAGGCGCTCTTTTACCGGTAACAGATAATACCACTGTAATGCGATACAAATACAAACTAGGAGGATCAAGATCATACCCCCTTTGTAGGCTGACTATGACTGTCTTGCAAAATAGCAATTCATCATGATTTATTTCTTCAATCAACTTACAATCCCAACAGGGCAGAATGCAGAACACAGTAGCAGACTCCTGGAGCAGATCCAAGACAGACCCTCACAACTGGATGCTATAACAGGGGGTCTTCCTGCACATACTCTTATCAATTATGAAACTGTCTGAGGGTAGTTACCAGAAGCTTCCTCACAGAATGGACTTGCTCACACAGGACATGGGATTTCCAATTCATCCCAGTATCCATAATCTGAATCTAATTGTGTATATGATAGGTCTATGACATTTTATAGTCAAGTTCGTTTTTTTCCCCTGAGGACATGCAACAGGTATTGTAGGATGCAAGAAAACCTGCTAATAGGAAACCTTATTTATCCAAATGGAAAATATTTTTTAAGTGTCAAAATAGAGGACACGGTCCATCTGAAGTGGTGGTACCCTTATTTCTCTTGTACCTTTAGGAATTACTCAATTCTTACCTTGTGTACACCAATAAAGGTACATCTTTTTGCCATTCCAGCTTGCTAGCCATACTCATTCCTCTGTATATCAAGTGAAACAATTCTTAAAATGGGTTTTGCATATCAGATCACCAAGAAAGAATGTGACTTCTTCTTGGGATTTGAATTTTATTTTGAAAAAAAAAAAACATAACTCAACCTTCCATTGAACCTGCATCGAGCTCTTCTCTAAAATTTCTAACATGGAAGATTGCCTTTCCAGGTAGCTTTAACTTCAGATAGACCTGAATTACAGTCCTTTATGTCTGTTTTTTGATCTTTCAGATGGACAGGATGAGTCTGAGAACCAATCACTTCCTTATGCATAAAGCAGTATCTGAATTTAGCCTTAATCAAACTACACAGCTCTCTGTTTTTTATTCTGATCCACAAAATGATTCTTCTTTATCTAGATGTGCATAAACAGTGAAGATGTTAGCTAGACAAAACTAAAGTGTTTAGAAAATCCTTTATAAATAACTTTTTTATATCTTATGATGGTAAGAAAGAAGGACAGCTAGCTTCTAAACAAACTATCTATAGATAGCTTTCTCTTTCTGTTTAGTTTTGCTGTTCTTCCCATGGCAAATATCCTCCTATAGGCACAAGTACATTGTCACTAAGGAGTGCAGAAAGATGGCAAATGCAAACAAACTGCTGAAGACAGAGCTGTTATTCTGGACTCCCTACAACTTAGAGTAAGAAAATTGTGCCCTAAGAACTAGCATGTCATAAAAAAGATTTGTCAACTCATTTGCAAATCCTCAGGAAAAGTTTACCTTCACAGTTTTCCCCTAAACAGATAGGCATGAGTACAAAATACAAATTATAATGTTTTTCAGTCCTTATTTTGTGAGAAAATGTGGGAACGTTCATAAAACAGTGAAAGCTTACTTTGGCATGCCCATGGAATATTAGTATTGTTTATTAAAACTGAAAGTGGATAGATACCATTACCTAATAGTTTGACATGCTTCAGTTTTAATGTTGACTTGTACAGGTACCCAGTATGATTCTTTTGCTAATTAACATACTTTTACTAAAATTGTACTAAACTCTGCTGCTGAGCAAAAGTGCATGAAACATGGCATTAGCACCACACTGACAGAATAATAATGACATATGGAACATCATTTCACAGAAAACAAACATCTACCTGTTTGTCTATATATCTGTCTATCTATCTATCTATCTATCTTGCTTGCAAATAAGATTTCTTGGGGCCTATGGGTGTAAATGGAAACTGAAGAGTGATTGCCTTGCTCCCTGGAGTACCTCCATATCCTCTTCCCATTCTAGGTTAGGCATACAATAACCAGTAACTTAACAGGGCAGGATGAGACACAGTTGTAGGGTCCAGGTGGTTCTGCTAACATAGGCATGACTAAGTGTAATAATGGGGCTTAGGGGTTTGTGGAACTTGTCTATGGAATTATTTAATGTTACACCATCTTGAATGCTGAGGTTTTCATAGGGATACTGATACCCTCCTGATATGTAGGTACCTTGTACTGAGGTTGACATAGGGATACTGATGCCCTCCTAATATGTAGGTACCTAGTGCTGTGGCTGTCATAGGGATACTGATGCCCTCCTGATATGTAGGTACCTAGTGCTGAGGTTGTCATAGGGATACTGATGCCCTCCTGATATGTAGGTACCTAGAGCTGAGGTTTTCATAGGGATACTGATGCCCTCCTGATATGTAGGTACCTAGTGCTATGGTTGTCATAGGGATACTGATGCCCTCCTGATATGTAGGTACCTAGTGCTGAGGTTGTCATAAGGATACTGATGCCCTCCTGATATGTAGGTACCTAGTGCTAAGGTTTTCATAGGGATACCGCTACACTTTTGACATGTAGGTACCTAGTGCTGAGGTTGTCATAGGGATAATGATACCCTCCTCATATGTAGGTACCTAGTGCTGAGGTTGTCATTGGTATACTGATGCCCTCCTGATATGTAGGTACCTAGTGCTGTGGTTGACATAGGGATACTGATGCCCTCCTGATATGTAGGTACCTAGTGCTGAGGTTGTCATAGGGATACTGATGCTCTCCTGATATGTAGGTATCTAGTGCTGAGATTTTCATAGGGATACTGATGCCCTTCAGATATGTAGGTACCAAGTGCTATGGTTGTCATAGGGATACTGATGCCCTCCTGATATGTAGGTACCTAGTGCTGAGGTTGTCATAAGGATACTGATGCCCCCCTGATATGTAGGTACCTAGTGCTGAGGTTGTCATAGGGATACTGCTACACTCCTGATATGTAGGTACCTAGTGCTGAGGTTGTCATAGGGATAAGGATACCCTCCTGATATGTAGGTACCTAGTGCTGAGGTTGTCATAAGGATACTGATGCCCTCCTGATATGTAGGTACCTAGTGCTGAGGTTGTCATAGGGATACTGATACCCTCCTGATATGTAGGTACCTAGTGCTGAGGTTGTCATAGGGATACTGATACCCCTCCTGATATGTAGGTACCTAGTGATGAGGTTGTCATAGGGATACTGATGCCCTCCTGATATGTAGTACCTATTACTGAGGTTGTCATAGGGATACTGATGCCCTCCTGATATGTAGGTACCTAGTGCTGATGTTGTCATAGGGATACTGATGCCTTCCTGATATGTATGCACCTAGTGCTGAGGTGTCATAAGGACACTGATGCCCTCCTGATATGTAGGTACCTAGTGCTGTTGTTTTCATAGGGCTACTGATGCCCTCCTGATATGTAGTTACCTAGTGCTGAGGTTTTCATAGGGATACTGATGCCCTCCTGATATGTAGGTACCTTTATGGACTTATACTTACTGATCAGTGTAGAGACACTATTGAGCTTGGGATCATATGAGCACTTTCCTTTGCCTGATTCAAACTTTTGAGGCTCCATATAGAAGATGTTATCCTGTAAAAAGAACAAATGTAATTCATAAAGGGAAAAAGCTCAGTGTACACTGACATTGTGAAATAGCATGGCTATCAACAATACATTCATTACGCTGTTTCTGAATTGCAAAAATCCACAGTCTAGCAAAAGTTATCAATATGAATAAAAAGCAGTGTTCATATTCCTTTGTGTTCTTGATATTTTGCTTGTAAATTCTACTCTGAAATTTTTCTTTTGGTAAACCATCTCTTTCCCGGTCACGTACCTCTCTAAGGGAGCCTGTCATGGGTAGAGACATACGCAACTATAGAAAGACTTTGAAAATTACTTTTTAGGACCAGTTCTATAGACCCAGACACAAAGTGCGGACAGAAGGGACAAAATCATTTATAATGATGTCAAACCTGAAAAAAAAAATGACACTATTTTAAGCTGCATTTTACTGGTAGTACAAAAAATGCATTCTTTAGAATTACATTAGTTTGTTTCTGGTTAGAGTCTGTGCAAAAGTACATCAAATGCAATTTTTTTTCTGTAATTACTAATTGTTGCATACATTCTCGCCGATGCTATTTTTGTTAACCATATGAGCACGCACACAAATACACATGACAGAAGACTGAACCAGAGTTGCATGGTTTGCAGTTTTCACAAGTAAGCCTTGTAGAAATGATAAACACAAAAGCATTCAGATACATTTGCATCTTTTCAGCTGTGAATGCAAGACTATACATATAACTGTAGTGCCTCCACATGATTCTTGAGATCTAAGCTAATGCTCAAAATTTGCTGAGTACTGACGCACTGTTTCTTAACACTGCTAAGATTTATTTTAACATGTACTTCATTCACGGAAGCTGATTAATGAAAGGCATACTCTATCTACTCTAGTTCATTTCATAAAGCTAAGACTCTTCAGAATGTATGTGGGCTTATCTTTCCATGCTATCATTTTTCCCATTAAATAGCTACACTTTCTGGAATTCTATGGCAGTTACAGAGCAAAATAAAAGAAAAAAGATGATGATTTTGGCAGAGAGGCAAGCCCCCCTTTCCTCAGCAGCACATTCACTATGTAAGTGCTCTGATTACAAGGTTGCCTTTCCCTGAGGGAAGGGTGTGTCTTTTTCGCAGTGTTGCTTGACTTTTAAATTAGAATCATTAGCATTTTTCACTCTCTCTTTTACTTAATCTCTGCACAAGTCAGAAAACTCATTTATCTGTTTAACTGTATAACTATTCCTAGCCTACTAGAGAAGAATGTTTTACAGGCTACAATCATTTTTTATTCTAGATAATGATTTTGTTACCAAGAAAGAGTAAATTCCACTGCAGATATTAAACTATACACTGGGAAACAGGATTCCAGCCAATAATGTTCAGGTCTATGTCAATTCTTCGAATGCTTAAAATTTCGAAAGTTGCATGGTCGAGACCAAAAGTTCGAAATTTCAAGTGTTCGAAGATCGACTTTCAGCGGCGCCGTACAGTGCAGATAGGGAGAATTTCCCTTTTCTGCACTGAAGTGCGGTCTCGGAGTGGCTAGCCCCCCTGCTCACACTGTTAAGCTGTGTCTTTCTTTTTTTCTTTTTTTTTTTTAATTGATATTCGAACATCCAAATGTTGAACATTTGGTCTCGACCATGTAACGTTCGACATTTTGGATGTTCGAACATTTAACATAGACCCTAATGTTCTACATATTTACTAATATTGGTAAAATGTAAATTAAATATATTAGTTTGTTCAATATCCTCATGTTTAACCTTCTGTTCATATTTTTAATTATTCAAACATGTTATTAAGATCTTCATAATGCATTACAATGAAAACTACTTTCTTAGAAACTGAAACATATAGAAAAATTAAACAATGCGTTATAGAACTATTTACAATATATACAAACTTGCCTGAATAATTATTTAATACTTGTAGCTTTTATATTTAGGAAAAGAAAGAAAATTTCTACAATTTTATAGAACTAGGCATACAGTTATAATTTTGTGGAGATAACAATATTCTGAAATGTCAATGAGTGATAAAACTTTAGTCCAAGCATTCTTATGAATAGTTCTTGGATATATTCTGCTTTCCTTTATTCTGGTCCCTTTGATGGCTGCTTCTTTTAATAATGAGCAGAAATACTTGAACTGAGGCGATGATGACTTTTTCCATTTCCTTGTTATGTTTTTTTCTTGACACAGCCATGACTGCCCACAATAAATAATGAGTTTCATTGTCGATTTTAGGTTGTTCTGGCTATATTGAGTAAAACTGGCATCTTTGTCAAGGAGAAGGTATCAAACCATAATGCTTTTAAAAAAAATCTTCTACTTTCTCTCAAAAGGGCTTTATATGTGAACAATCAAAAAATATATGTGACCAATCTGTATTACAAGATTTCTAACACCACCAACATTCTTTGTCATTATTATTAAATTTGGATATTCTATTAGGTGTAAAGAAAGGCCTACATAGAAATTTCCAAATGAAAATGCTCAAATATTGTGACCACCAAGTATTATTATAGAATTCAGTAACTGTTTTTTTTTTTATTTTCTGTAGTTAGAGTTGCATTATGTCCTAGGGTAATATGTTTCCAAAATTTATCATTATTATTAATATTATAAGGCACAAGGATTTTATAAAGTTTGAATATTTTATTCTCTATTTTATGTTCATTACGTGTAATTTCATATACAAGTTCAATTAAAGTTGACTTGTTTTGTACTGAGATTGAGATGATAGGAGACATTTCTGCTGTGCATACATTTTAACATAAATTCAATTTTGAGAATTTATATTTATTCATAAGATATGGCATTTCCTTAATTCTGAAGTCAGTAAACCATTGTTGCCAGTGAATTAATTTTGTTTGTTTTCCAGTTATTAGTTTACTTGTGTTAATTTTATCAAAACTCTCTGTAATTTTTATGGGAATGCTCAACTCAAACCATAGTTTCAGATCTATGTTGCCTATAATTGTGTTTTTAATATTTTTAGACAGTAATTGTGGCAACTGGATTCAGTAAAAGAAGAGATGTTACTCTGAAAATAATTACATATATAATACCAAAATGATTATTTTTCTTGTATAATTAGTTGCATCAACTTTCAAACTGAGTTACAATTATGATCTAATTTAGTATAGTTTCAAAAACTACTCACTTTACATATGTGTTTCTTCTTCTTCTTTCAGCTTTTTCCCGGTTAGAGGTCACCACAGCGGATCCCTTGTCTGCTCATGATTGGCAGTGGAGTTTTACTGTGTGGAGTTGCCAGCCCGGCACCCAACCTTCCACAGAAGGCACACACATGCACGCACTCACACCTAGGGCCAATTTAGAGTGTCCAATCCACCTACAGCATGTCTTTGGGATGTGGGAGGAAATCAGAGCACCCAGAGGAAACCCACGTGACCACAGGGAGGACATGCAGACTCTGCACAGAAGGCACCCCAGCCGAGGATCGAACCGGAGAACCTCTTACTGTGAGGTGACAATGCTAATCACTGCACCACCATGGCAGCCCCATTTTACATATATGTTTACATTTGGAAAATTAATAGCGCTTGAATCCCATGGTTTGATATGATGGTAAAAAGCTATACTAGTATTTTCTGGATACCAAATGAATTTTATCAATACTTTTGTTTTTTTCCTTTACTTGCATTTTATCTGGAGGTAGAGCTAGAAGTTGTATTATATACAATATTTTTGGAAAGATAGCCATTTTTATTAATTGCAATCTGTCTTCAAATGATATTATCATTTTATTCCATTTAATGGTTAAATTAGTAATGTTTTCTGGAGTTTTTCAATAGTTTATGTCTTTAGCTTCTTCAATTTCTCTCACTATATTTAAACCTAGATAATCTAAGGTTGAAGTATGTATACCAATAATATTCAAAGCAAATGGAGCAAAGCAAACCTGTAATCCAAAAATAGGTAGGCACTTGAATAACCATGGGCAATCTGGGATATCCAATTTATTAAAATTCAAGGCAGCAAACCAAGTCAAAACTGCAGCTTAAGAACAACCAATAAAAACACATAAATGCCCAACAAGTACTACATTTTCATTACAATAGACACAATCAGATGTGTAAATACTTGGTGTTAACAATTCCTTCAGTTATATACC
>NC_056739.1:1611508312-1611550812 GCF_019279795.1 Protopterus annectens | reverse complement strand
GTTACAAGTGGCATTCCCCAGGGTTCAGTCCTAGGACCCCTCCTGTTCGGCATATACTTCTTGGAGGTACAGGCAAGCACAGGAGGACTATGGCTGACCAAGTTCACAGACGACTGCAAACTAGGGGCTATAATTGACTCTCCGGCTGACACAGACATCCTCCAAAAGGGTCTCACTGTGACAGATACCTGGTGTCAAAATCATGGCCTCAAGCTAAATGCCAAAAAGTGCATAGTCCTCCCCTTTGGAAAAAAAAAGTACCCACAAAATACCACATAAGTGGTAGTTCCCTAAATACGGAAAACATAATAAGGGATCGGGGGACCCAAGTAGATAGTAATCGGTCGTTTGATAATCACATTGCCAAAGTGGTTAGAAAATCCTTCTATGTAGCCCACCTAACCACAAAAGGGTTTGCATCCAGATCAAGAGAGGTCATTGTGCCCCTCTACTCATCACTCATCAGACCCATCATAGAGTACAACAACCCATTTGGGATGTACCTTACAAGACATCTGCAACAGCTGGAAAGACCACAGAAGTACCTCACCAAGAGGATCACTGGCCTCAAACAGATGCCCTATGCAGCTTGGCTGAACAAACTTCAGCTGTACTAGGTTGCATACTGACTACTCAGAGGTGATCTCTGCCTGACATACAAGGCCATATCCCACCCAGAATTGATCGACATGCTCCACCTAAAGAAAACCTTATCCCCTCGAGCCGCATGCTCTAGGGATCTAAATCTCACCACAACAATAAATAGGATGTGCTGGAGGGATAGATTCCTGCCCCAGAGACTTCCCATGCTTTGGAACAAGATTCCAATCTACATTAGGCAGAGCTCCTCGCTAACACTCTTCAAGAGAAACCTTGATGAGTGGATGGGAAACAGAAAGTTTACCCCAGGGATCACTTCAGTGGGTCTGTTGGACAGAGGCACAGGGAACTAATCAAAGGGGATGGTGAAAGGCAACACATTCTGGCTAGGCTTATAAATGCCTTTGGGCAGATAGCCTAGTACCTACCTATGAACTTATGAACCTATGAACCTATACCAACTCCGAGATCACACTAAATTGCAGAAATGGGAAATCTTCCCTTTCCGATCTTTACGGAAATCTCCATTCAGTCAGATTGGACTTTTACAAGTTCGAACATATGGTCTCGGCCATATGTGGTTCAAACTTATAAAAGTTCTATCTACTGAAGGGGACCCATGTATATATATATATATATATATATATATATATATATTTATATATAAGTCTGAGTGAGCAAGAAAGATCATATAGCAATGAAGTGTATATGAGAAAGAGCTACTGTTCAAATGTGTGATGATCTGTTGATGCAAAACAAAGATAGTATAGTTATATTCATGTCATTGTGTCAGTGTAGTATGTGTAAATATACATGAATCTCATGACACCTGAGTGAGTCTTCTGACAGCTAAGTCAGAACCGCCACTATAGTCAAATAAAAACACTTGCTATGTAAGGATGCAAACATGTAATGGTAAGGAGGCATTTTGTATATAGTATTATTTAAAGAATTTCTTTATTTTATTATAGAGTTTATTTGTGATGTTAAACATAGAAGCATATGTTTATGTTTTTGATAATTTTTGTATTTGTTACTGTTTAAGGAAAGTATAGTTGTGTACACTTACCATAAATGTAGATGTTCGAGTGTATTCACTGTTGCAGTTATCACACTTGGGTTATCTTGCCAGGGGTAGCCCTCAGTCGGCCCAAATACCAGAGGCTTAATATTTCTGCGTTGGATGCTGTCACTCTAGGACTGACATCAGGTCAACAGTGGTATAAAATCAGGCAGCCAACACCATTGCATCAGTTTTTCTTGCCCCAAATGTCAGGAGCCCCCAAATAGGGAGGTAGGTTATGGTGGAAAAACACCACCAGTAGAAAGTAAATACCAAAAATCCCTGTAATGAGTGAGGAAGAGAGAGAGAGAAACAAGGGGGATGGAGGGTGGGAAACCAGGACTGCAACAGTGAATACACTCGAGCATCTGCATTTATGGTAAGTGTACACAACTGTACTATGTTCTTCATGTTTCACTGTTGCAGTAATCACACTTGGGTTGATTCCCAAAGCTGAAGAAAAGGATAGAGGCAGTCAAAAAGACAGGGGGCTGGCTAGGATGCCCTGCAAGACTGCGGATGCAAAGCCTTCCCTGGATTTGGAGAAGATAGGCAGGTGTAATGCTTGGTGAAGGTATGAACAGAACTCCATGTTGCAGCCTCCAGGATGTCCCTGGTAGGGACCCCTCTGAGAAAAGCTGCAGAGGTGGAGGTTGCCCTGGTGGAATGTGTCTTGACCCCCATAGGGGGCGGTTTCCCATGGTATTTGTAGCAGAAATGGATACAGTGTGCTATCCATTTGGAGATTGTTTGTTTGGATATGGCCTTGCCCTCTGCCCATGCTGCATAGTTGACTAGCAATTGGTCAGTTTTCCTAAAAGATTTAGTCCTATCCAGGTAGAATCTGAGCTGTCTGTGCACATCTAGAGAATGCAGAATCCTTCCCCCCTTGTTTTGTGGGTTAGGGAAAACGTTTGGCAAATTAATAGATTGGTTGAGAGCCACACTGGACACCACTTTAGACATGAAAGTTGGGTTAGTCCTGAGGGAGACCCTGTCAGCATGAAAAATGATGAAGGGCTCTACTGCCATGAGTGCTTGTAGCTCTGAGAATCTTCTAGCTGATGTGATGGCCAGAAGCAAGGCTGTTTTCCAAGAGAGGAATTTTAACTCTGCTGAAGCTGCAAGCTCAAAGGGGGTAGAGTGAGCTTTTCCATCACAAAGTTAATGTCCCAAGCTGGGGTGGCAGCTCTTATGGGTGGCCTTAAATTGTTAGCCCCTCTTAGGAACTGTTTGATGTGAAGGTGAGAAAAGAGAGGTGGCTCTGTGCTGTAATGAGCAGTGATGGTAGAGGCATGAATTTTAATAGAAGAGAAGGATAGGCCCCTATGTAGTAGGTCTGCTAGGTAATCCAGGTTGAGAGGTGGGTAGGGCTGTGCTGTTTCAGCTTTTTTAGCCTGGATTCAGGTGCAATACCTTTTCCACTTGTCAGCATAGGATTTTCTAGTGCTGGGGCATCTGGCCTCACGTATAACATCCAGGACTTGCTTGCTTAGACTGGCAGCTGGAGGAGAGGTCACGGAATAAGCCAGGCTGCCAGATTCAGGGTCTGCAATTGTGGACGCATGAATTCTCCATTCTGCTGGGTCAGGAGAGTTGGGATCTGAGGTAGGTGCCATAGTGGCAAGGGTGACAGACTGTGCAGCAGTGGGTACCAGTGCTGGCATGGCCAGTCTGGGGCCATCAAGATTGCTCTTGGATTTTTCTCTCTTATTTTGAGTAGTACCCTTGAAAGTAGAGGTAGAGGGAGAAATGCATAGATCAAGAGGTTTACCCATTGGAAGGATATGGTATCCACTCTCCAAGCCTTGCTGTGAGGTTCCTTGGTGAAGAATTTGCTGAGATGGTGATTGTTGTGGGAAGCAAATAGGTCCACCTTCGGGGTGCCCCATTTCTGGGTTACAAGGTTGAAGGTGCTGTGGTCTAGCTGCCACTCATGTGGGTCTAGGAGGTTTCTGTTCAAGTTGTTTGCCAGAGAGTTTTGGGAGCCTGGCAGGAATTGTGCTTGCAGGTGAATTTGCATGGCTGAAGCCATGTGCCAAAGGGTCATGGCGAGCCTGCAGAGGGGATAAGAGTGAGTTCCTCCCTGCTTATTTATGTAAAACATCACTGTGGTATTGTCTGTTTTGATCAGTAGAGGCCCCAGAGAGAGTAGGGGTCTGAAAGCTGTCAAAGCATGCTGAACAGTTAGCATCTCTTTTTGGTTGATGTGCAGATGTATTTGATTTGGGCTCCAATGGCCCTGAATGCACCTGCCATCCGGTTGTGCACCCCAGGCATAATCTGATGCATCTGTGGTTAGGGGGTCTGGGTGGCGTGGGGCTGTGAGAAGGGAAAAGTGCTTTCCACCAAAGAAAATCTTTCCTTAGACAGGGTATGATAGCTATGATAGTTTCCAGGTCCTAAGAGTGTTGACGCCAACTGCTTTTTAGGTACCACTGAAGTTTCCTCATATGTAGTCTGGCATATGGAATGAGTAGAATGCAGGATGCCATGAACCCTAGAGCTTGCAGGATTTTCCTTGCAGATACTGGGTTCTGGTGTCTAGCTGAGAGAAGTAGCCTGTCAGATAGGCTTGTTTTTCTGGAGTAAGGAATGCCATCTGGGAAGCTGTGTCCAGGCTTGCTCACAGGAATACAATTTTTTGAGTAGGTACTAGTTTGGATTTCTTTTCATTTGTAGTGTACCCCAGGGAGGTCAGTAGGTGCTTTACAAAGGTCAGGTGCTGTATCAGCTTTTCCTGACTGTCTGCCTGAATCAGGCAGTCATCTAAGTAGGAGTAAATTTGAATATTCCTTTATCTGCAAAAAGCAATGGCTGGAGCCAGGCATTTTGTGAAAACTCTTGGAGCAGTGGATAAGCCAAAGGTAAGCGCAGAGAACTGAAAGTGCGCAGATCCTGCTCTGAAATGTAGATATTTCCTGCAGGAATCCCTGATTGGGATGTGTAGATAGGCCTCTTTTAGGTCTAGGGTGGCTAATCAAGCATCCTTGAATAGCATAGGAAGAAGCTGCTGGAGGGTCACATTTTGAATTTTGGTATCACCAGGAAGGTGTTTAGAATGGATAGATCAAGGATTGGGTGCCAGGTGCCCTCTTTTCTGGGTACCAGGAAAAGCCTGGAATAGAAACCTTGGCCTATCTGGTCTGCAGGAACAGGCTGTATTGCCCTCATGGAGAGCAGGGAATGGATTTGGTTTTGTGCCTCTGCCCACTTGTTTGGAGGAAGATCTGGGAAACCTTTTGGGATTGGCAGTGTGTGGAAATAAAATTTGTATCCCTGGGACACTATGTTGAGAACCCATTGGTCGTTGGTGATAGATGTCCAGTGTTTGGCATGGAAGGAGAGTTTTCCTTCTAGGGGCACAAACAGGTGGGCAGATGTAAGGGGTGGAGGTGTAAAGTCATTGTGAGTTCTTTCCATAAAGGGGTGGCTTAGCACTCCCTGTTTTTGAACTGGAGGAACTCCATTGCTTAGATTTCTGCATTCCCTGGGACTGTTGTCTGGGGGGCCTGCTTCCCCTAGGTCTTGTCTGAGCTGGTTTTGAGGGGGCTGGAAAGGACCAGTGCCTGGAGAGGCAATGCCTACTGAACCATGGAGGCTGGACCTGCAAGAAGTCTTTAATTGTCTGCATAAATTTAGCTTTTTCTTCCATCTTTTTAAGACCTCTTCTGCCTTGGTGCCAAAAACTTGTCTTTGTTCAATGGTATGCCCAACAGTTTTGATTTGACATGGTCTGACAAGGTCTGTTCCTTAAGCCAAGCATGTCTTCTAAGTACAGAACCTGTGACTGCTGCCCTGCAGGATGCTTCTAGGGCATCAGAGCCACATTGCAAGGTGTGTCTAGTAACTTGGCTTGCAGAATGCATAAGCTCCTTTAATTCTTTATTTTCTGCACAAGCCGGAAAGGTAGATATTTTTTGTTTAAGGAGTTCCATAGTATGTTGCTGGTACTTCAGCATATGGAACTGACAATTTAGTACTCTAATGGCAAGAGTTGCAGAGGTGTATACTTTTTTACCCCATCTATCTAAAGCTCAGGAATCCCTGTCCGAGGGCATGGGATTCTTAGCTGTGGTTGCTTTTATTCCTTTAGGTCCTTGGGAGATGACCTCTGGGTCAGCAATAGGATTCTTGAAAAGAAATTTGTGAGAGTCAGGGACTCTGTAATACCTGTCAGGCTTCCTGGGAGCAGGAGGAAGGGTGTCAGGAGTTAAACTGGATTCCATAAAAGCATCATCCACAATATCCAGGACAGGAGGAATGGCTAAAGGTCTGTGCTGTGGTAAATCTAAGAATTCCCTGAGTCACTTTTTGGACTGAGGATAGTCCTGACACTGCCATTGTAAATGCTCCCTTAAAGTATGAAGGGTTGCACCAAATGAAAAATCCTCTGGAGGGGAGGCAGATGGAATGGATTCCTCTGCATCAGAATCCTCATAAGCAGACAAGGGTTGCATGTCTTCATATTCAGAAACCTCAGAGTCATTGGATTTCTGGTCAGATAAAACTGCTGGGGACAAGTCTCTTTTTCTTTTGGAAGGGGTAGGTTGGCTTCCCCTAATAAGCAAGATAAGGTCTTCCACCATTTTAAGCATTTCAGATTGAGGCATCGAAGCAGGTGCTTGAGCTTGGGTTATCATTTTTTTAGACGTAGTTCATACCCTGGGTCTTAGAAACTCGGTGGTTTTAGAAAGAACGGAAGATGTGAAAGAAGTTGTCAGTTTGTGCCGAGAACTGGTAGTGCAAAGAACTTCCTCGGAAGCCGGTGCCTGCTCAGTGGCTCCGGACCCATCCAAGGTAGAGACATCTGCAGGATCCTTAGTCAAAGAAGAGTCTCGCGGCATACCGGACTTCGAACAGGTCTCGGTAGCGGCCTGCGAATCCACAGAAGTGGGCATCAGGGGCTGCAAAAGCGCCTCACTGAGGACCGGCGAACTGGAAACTAGCTTAACGGAAGCATAGTCGGCAGTTTTGGACCTGTGCGGTCTGTCTCTGTCTTTATCCTTACATTTTTCCAGAAGATTGGTAGTTGGATGGCTTACTGAAGCCAATTCGGAAAATGGAGATCGAGAGTGAAAATATTTAGCTACAATAAGGGCCCAAAGACGTATAGTTCTGGCACTGAACAAAACACAAAAACAACAGTGAGGGACGTCATGGTCTGGGCCTAAACAGGTGATGCAGTTAGAATGGAAATCTCAGTGTGATATTTGCTTTCCACAGGAGATACAATTATTAACTTTTTCTGTCATCGGTTAGAGCAAGAAAAAAGGATCCCCAATGGGGTACTTAGCTTTAGAAGACTTCAACTTCAGTTAGGAAATGAAAACTCAAGTAGCGGCCGACCAGCACTTGTGTGAACTGCTTCTGTTTCGGGCTCTTCAGCAAGAAAGACTGATGTAATGGTGTCGGCTGCCTGCTTTTATACCACTGATGACCTGACGTCATTCCTGGAGCGACAGCAACCAACACAGAAATACTAAGCCTCTGGTATTCGGGCCATCTGAGGGCAACCCCTGGCAGGATAACCCAAGTGTGATGACTGCAACAGTGAAACACGAAGAACATCTGATAACTACAGTTTTTTTTCAGGGGTTTTGCAAGTGCTGTAGTCCATCAGTTTCAAATAGCCATTCTGGCTTGCATTTGACATCTCTGAAATGCTTCAAGATAATCTTAAAAAATTTCAAGACAAGGCACATGGTTGACCATCCTTAAACTGCACATTGTATGCCCTAATAGTGAGGAAAAACAGCAGAATCTCAGAGATGTGCAAGCCCATCAGAACAACTAAATACACTCATTTTGATGACTCATTTATAATGATAGACTATTGATTTCTGAGAAAAGGGTGCGATGCTTAGTTCAGGTTTCACAAAAATGCATAATGATGGTGTTTAGGTATTTTCTGAGTTTGCTACCTGAAAAAAATGTATGCCTTTTCTGGACCAAATATATAAAAAAAAAAGCACCCAATGAATATATAGAAATACATGTGCTACATAGCAGCATTGGTTATTATTTCTGAAACTATTTCAAGTGTTCTGGCAATTTTCTCAGAATACTGAATCATGACTCTCAACTACAGAATATAGTTACTTGGAAATCAAAGTGAAAAACACAATGTCCAAGTTGGCTGCACACTAATCAACAACTTAATTTCAATTCTCCCAGTGTGAAAACAGAAACTGAGGAAAATGGAGTCAGTTAATTTGTTAGTTTAGGTAAAATTCAGCTGCTGGCTAGTGAGTGCACTGCCTGGATTCTAGCAAAGAAGACATTTTGAGAACCTGAAATAAAATCAAATAGAAAGGATGAAGAGAAAACACTGACTGAGAAAATCATGTAGCTGTTCAGAAAAAAAAGCAGTTCAAGCTTCAGCTTTGGTTCAAGAGATGGCTTCCAGTAATTTAGAGGAAAAAATGAATCAAATGCACTTAGATTTGATTAAACTAATTCAAACATTGAAGGGATATATCAACTCTAGTGCCAAAAGGCTGGAAAAGAGTAAAAGCTTTAAGTAGCTATTTTGATAAAACTGCAAAAATCAGAGGTTGAAAGAGTTGATCATGGAAAAAACTGTGTCTGAAAGGAAAACTATTGAAAATTGTTGACAACAGAGTATTTGTGGAAATGATTATTCATTGTACACAAGACAGAAGAGAAGCAAATTTATCCCAACAAACTGGGAACATTGAGAGCCAGGTATGAGATTCAAGCTGCTGTATCCAGCTGTCTTCAGAATATTTTTTTCTGGAGGATTAATGACATTTTTTTTGCAGAACACGCTAAGGAAGAAATAAAAAAAAAATAGTCCAACAAAAATTGAGTCAGCAAGCAGAAGGGGAATTTGCTTCAAATTCTTCTAACAATAAAACTCATAGAGAAACTTTGCAAGTCAAGCACTTCATTTTCCAATGTTCCAAAGGCAGATCCTTCGGATACCAAAAAAAAAAACAAAAAAAAAACAAGAGTTCACTAGCACAGGGGTACTTTTCAATTGGATCAGAGTCTGGTGTTGGGAGATGGAGATGATCATGAAAAAGACCAGCTACACTGAAATTAGTGCCTAAAAACTATAAAGCATAAATTCCATTTGTGAAATATGGCTTTGTAAGGAAAAGTGGCCGAGAGAAGATTTTTGTTCATTTTGATAAACTTGGTGGACTATAAAGCATATATATATATATATATATATATATATATATATATATATATATATATATATTAAGAACACTAAAGAGAATAAAAGAAGTAACTGCTAGAAAATATCTATTCATATCAGTGTTTGTATAAAACATCTAATGATATAAACTGCATGTTACAACTGTAATGTGTGTTTGCATAGTGAACATTCAGGTATTTTAAACATGAGGGCATCTTTTTAGTAACTGTTTTATGTATCAAAGATACTAAAGTAAACAAGTACTTTTTTAGTTGTAAGAAATATAGTCTTTACTTATAACATGAGAAGAAACGCTGAACAGGAACAATTTTAAGTTAATATAATGATGTGGTCTTGGGCTACTCGGGCTAAGGTTGAGTGTAAAAGTGTACTGTTATATAGTATATGGAGAATGAAGATAATAATGTCCTTTGTTTTGACAAGGGTGGACGTCTAGATTAATCTTCTTGGCTTAAGCTACAAACATTTTTTGTTATGCAAATAGGCTTGAAAAATAAAACAAAATGAAAGCTATGAAAAAGATGTCTGCTGCTGAAGGCAGATGAACAGGTTAATTCTGCACATTCTGCTCTGAATGAAACTCCTTCATGCATCTGCAAAGTTGTTAGCTAACTACTTTTACGTGGAAATGAGGTGTCTGCAGGTGCAAGCAACTAATCTTGAGAGTTCTGAGCATTCTTTGATAAAACTCTCAAACCCCTCAGGACAGATAGTTTTTCATCTAAAAGTCCCTTGGTCAATTCTGTTATTGTAGATGTGGCAACCAAAAAAAGAGCTGACAGACAATGTAGCTACTGTACATCCTCCCAGCAAATAGTCTAGAGTGATGGACAAGATGTAAGCATCTCGGCATTCAGGGCCTTGATCTACACCACCCACATGAATCAATTTTAGAGAAGCTGAGCAGATGCTAGCCAATCTGAAAAGACCACTCACCCTTGATTCCAGTAACCATCTAGAGACCACCTTGGCCACCTTGTTTAATATCATCAACTTCTTCTTGCTATTATCCATAATGCAGACAATGGAGTGGCTAGAGCAGCAGGTACAGGCATCACAGTAAGGAGCCATGCCTGGCTTTGGCACACTTTACCAATGGCTCCCATGATGGATCTTCTATATCGGGTCCATAAATTAAAGAGATGATGCAGGAGTGTGAACAGGCCAGGAAGATATTGTCTTGCATAAGAGATAAACTTGAAACTCCACAACGATCTTACAGTAGGAACCAAAATGAGTCCAAATCTCTGTGGTTTAAAAAATCATGGCATCACCCCTTTGAATCCACTTCTGACAGTGGTGGTTATGACAGAGGCTGCCCCTTTAATGGATGCAGATCCAGATGTTGAGGAGTTCTGCAAAACCAGGGATATTGTGTTTTTTTTTTTCTTTGACAAACTGCCTAACCATTCCTGAAGAGTTGTCCAGCTGCTCCCAGGGTCATCTGTCCCTTCTCTCTCCTGTGTGGATTTTATCACTTCAATTCCCTTTTCCCACCTTCCTCTCTGACTATGATGGCAACTCCCAGATGTGCTACCTCATCAGCAAAAAGCATCTAGAAGAGAAATTCTCTCTCTTCTAGACAAAAGAGCCAACTAAAAAGTCCCACCAGAACAGACAGGGTCAGTCTTCTATTCCAAGTTCTTTGGGATTCCGAAAAAAGGACCTCTATACAATTTTGGATCTAAGTGAACTCAACCAGTATGTGATGAAGACCCCTTTTGGAATGGTAACATGGCAAGCAGTTCTGCTTTGTCTACAGGCAAATGACTGGATGTACTTCAGATCTTAAGGATGCTTATATTCACACCAAAATTGCCAAATTATCTATGATATACCTGCACTTCCTCCTGGGAACTAGTCACTTTTGGTTCATATCCTTGCCCTTCTGTCTCACCACAGCCCCTGGGTGTTCACCAATTTCATGGCAGTGGAGCAACTCACCTAAGGCTTTAATTGATTTCATAATTCCTTAACCAGAAGACTGACTCCTTGCTGCCACAACAAAAGAATGCTTGATCAATGCCATACTTGCTTCAGCTATGTCAGTACCTGGGCATCTCTGCAAACTATGAAAAATCTAATCTGCAACACATTCAAGTCATATAGCTCATAGGATGCTACCTGGACAGAACAAATGCATGCATTCTATTCTCTTCCTTCAGAGAGAGTTCAAAATTTGAATAATTTCATTCAAAATTGCTTTAATTTTCTGTCTCTTTGCATGGTCCTAGTCCTTCAGGTTCTAGGAATGATAGCTTCTTCCATTCTCATTGTAGAATACTACATTGTTTTCTCAGTGCACAATGGTCATAGGTAACAGATCATCTTTCTGCGCCCATAAAAATAACCCATCTTTGCAGAATCCACTTATATCGATGGTCAACTACCCCCCTTGGTTTTCTTAGGGATACCCTTTGTGATACTATTCCTTTGGTGGTAGTAACCATGGACACCTCTTCCTTGAGATGGGGTGTGAGGTATTATCAGGAGAAGATGGTGGTCCAAGATACATGGACACAACAAGAGACCAAGCTTCACAACAATGTCCTGGTGAGGAAAGCAGTCCTTGTATTGTAGGAACTACAGCAATTCTTGCCCCATAGGTGATTTCCATTCAAACCAACAGCATGATGGTAGTTTAATACATCAAAAACAGGGAGGAAACAGGTCCTATTCCTTACACTCACAAGCCATGAGAGTGTGGCTTGTGGATATGGGTGATTGCTTTTGGCAGCGACACATATTCCTAGGAAGGCTAGCTGCCTTGCTGACAGGCTCAGCAGCTCTGTCCTGTTGCCACATGAAAGGTCTTTAAATCAAATGCTGGCATATCAAATTTTTCACCTCTGGGGCTATCCTTGCTGCAGTCTTTTCACCTCCCCAGACAACACTAAATGTGGCAACTACTTTGCCCTGAAAACCCTGAATGGGCAGACCCAAGAGATACTGTAGTCAGACACTGACTGCCCGGGGTCCTTTATGCATTTTCTCCTCTTCCTTAATGCCTAGATTAATACAGAAGGCAATCAAATTAAAAGCCAGTGTGATCCTCCTCATCCTTATTGGCCCAGGAAAATCTGTTTCTGCCTACTGAAGTTTCACATCAGGGATCTCCCCCCACCTATTTGATCCCAAGAAAGATCTATGTTCTCACCCCTCCAGGTAACTTCACTTGAATCTGCTTAACCTCAAGTTCATCACCTGGTTTCTCCAGTTCCACTGCTGGCCAGAGACACATACTTGCCTCAGGATGTGATCCAGATTCTTTCTGCATCCCCAAAACAGTAAACTCATACAGTATACTGCAACAAAGGGAAAGATTTTCCAGCCTGGACAGCCATTTAGGGAACAGACCTTTCTAATGCATCTGTTCTGCGGATTCTTATTTTTCTCTCAATTTTTTTTTCTGTATAGTATGTTTCAGTTTTTTAACCAAAGTACAATTGTCTGCAATTTCCAACTTGAACCAAGCAACTGACTAAAGCTCTTTAGCTTCCCATAGATTGTGTAAAGCCTTCCTAAAAGAAACTTTTCTGCTTCAGCCTCTGATTAGAGAACTGGTTTCTCCATGGGGTCTTAGTTTTGCTCTTAAAGCATGAACTATCTACTTTTGAGCCACCATCTTCCACTTCCTTGAAGTTTCTCTCTTGAAAGACCTTGTATCTTGTAGCAATAACCTTGGCCAGGAAAATTTCTGAAGTGGATTCCCTGTCCTCTTCCATACTTTACTTAGTGCTTCACAAGAATATAGTCTCATTATACTCATGTCCTTCCTTTCTCCCCAAGATGGCATCCAAAACTAATTTGAATTGGGCCATTCACTTGCCAGTCCTTTTTTCCAAACATTCAAATAAAGGAGAATGCATACATTCATTAGATACTCATCAGCAGCTAAGATTTTACCTCCACATAAATAAAGCCTTTTGAAAAAAAACTGTTTGTGTCCTTTGCTACAAACAAACTTGGTTCCAAAGTTTCCAAGGTCACTTTATCCAGATGGCTCTATGATTTTGTTACATCTGTTTATTATGCCAAAAACCATTCCTTATCTTGCACACCTAAAGCACATTTTACAAGGTTTGTGAATACCTCTGCCACCTTTGCAGGAATTTTTAATTTGATAAAACATGTGCATCTACAGCTTTGTCTATACTAGACACCTTTGCAAAACATTACAAACTGAACATAAATTACAGGTCTAGGGATTCCTTTGTGTGTCACTACCCTTGCATTCAGCAGTGGAGGAATTTGACCCATCAGTCAGGCTGGACAAATTGGATGAACAAGATATGATAGTTATGCATTTACCATAAAGCTGAATCTTTTCATCCATGTCCATATGATATGATAACCCATCCTCCATCATCATTCCAAGTTTTAGCTTTGAAGGACCTGAGGGGTCTTTCACTCTTTTCTAGGGACTCTACAGCACTCTTCTTTTCTTTTATGCAGCAAATGCAGTCTGAGGCAACTTCACCTACAGGTGCATTATGGCCAGGGAAAGATTTAAATGAGCTCAGGTCTGGAGCACTAGTTTTGCTGTTTTGGATTTGTCAAGTGACTCAAATGGGAATGGGTGAAAGCATCCAGCATTATAATAAGTAAATAACTACCGTATTTTAGAGGACAGGTCACTGCAACTGTAAAAGTGAGTCTTTCTCTCCATCTATCTCATAAGAGTTCCACTCCCTGTCAGAATTGTGAGATCCAATACTATGGGTCATGACGCTTTGAAATATAAACTGTAATTTATACAAAACATTAATACTAAAGCTCATTGATACTCTTTTAAGGCACTTTTGAATGGGAACTTGACCCCCACCCTTACAGCCCCTTAATGTGGGGATAATGCATCCCCCACTTCTGTTATATATAGAAATTAACTTCAAGGCTGTTGGATTGCTATTCTTTTCAGCACAGGGAATACTTTAAAACATTGCAGCCACAGTCTAAGTATGTATTTCCACCATATTTGCACTTGTAGTTCCATTCTTCTGAGGACTGCAGTTATCGTCTTCAAAATTTCAACATGTAGTCATAAGCATGTAAACAGTTTCCTTATTTTTTTATTGTAATTTTACAGGTTTCTGCTCTTGCACTATTATTTAGTTGTTTTAAAGGACAGTAGCCTACTAAATTCATGAGTTCATATGCAGACCATATTCTGCTTGAAGAAGTGAAGAAAACTAGTAGCAATATTGTCTAAATATGTACCAGTCAGTGTTTGAAGCACATCTGATAACATTTCTGAGAATGATGATATGTAAGGTAGGTAACATCTGAATTTTATGAGTTAATGTTGCATCGACCTATCCTGGAAAATCTGCTTTTACTGTAAGTATGTTTACACATGTTTGTACATTCTCTGACATCCATGGGATATGCTCTTCAGTTTTCTTACTTTTTGTCAGTACGCAACCACTTTTTAGACTGCGTTGTCATTTTATGGCTTCACTGTGATCCGTTGAGTCTGCATCCTCCCTGTGGTTTGGTGGCATTCGAAAGACATGCGTAAATGGGCGTGCCTTCGCTGAAGGTTGAACGTCGAGCTGGCACCTCGGCGTTCTTGAAAATCTACTGCCAATCATTAGCGGACCGGAGTTCTGCTGTGGCGACCCCTAACCGGGAAAAGCCGAAAGACAACAACAACAACAACTGTGATCCATTGGTTTGCAGCTGTCCATTGTTTACTTATTTACTCTGCTATTTCTGGGACACTTTTGGATTCCAATTCCCAAATTATCACTAAGGTTACTGTTTCCCTCGGTAACAGTAGCTATATGGTACATTTGTCCCTGTTAGAGGCAAGACCGAAGTGATGCTGTCATCCTTTTGGAGATTCACCAGGGATTCTACATAGAGTTTGTGCCCCATAAGCATATGCTTGTCATCCCTCTCCCTAGAGCAAGGTGTGCAGGCTCCACACAATCTTACCTGTCCATGGCCAGCTCCTCCAGTACCCATGGTACTAATTGAACCCCGGTCATCTGGGCTGTAGTCAGGGCTTTACACCTCCATGTCAAAGAGATGACTGCTTTCTTCTGTTATTTTGATCCCTTCCCTTATTTAAGACTGCACTCCTTTCACCTTTTAATTTCTCAACTGTTCCTGCTGTCTGATGTGCATCTTAGAATAGTTAATTTATAGTCATGGTACTGTGCATAGCACAATTATGCTCTTGCAAAGCATCTGTTCATCTAGAAAACTGTCAGCTTGAATCCTTAAAATGTTAACTCATCAATAATAAAAAAATGTCCAGTGTATTCAAGTCTAATTTTATACATAAAGCAGGTGAAATACTAAAGTATCCCTATGACATAAAGCAGGTGAAATACTAAAGCATCCCTAGGACATAAAGCAGGTGAAATACTAAAGTATCCCTAGGACATTCTTCATTTTCTGAGTTTGACACTGATGACCTAGATGGTTAAAATCATGCTGTGTGACAGTAGGTGAAAGGCATTTAAGAACTACACAGAATGTTACAGTGACCTTTGAGACAGGGTATGCATTACAGAGGATAACCAGGGTCTGCATTCTTAGATGAACTGAACTTGTGAAAAACAGAAGTGTGTGTAAGGTGTCCATATATGACACTCCAAATGACGTAACAAAAGATGCCATTCTGTTGGTTTCCTAAGCAAATACTATCTGTCTCTAAAGGACATGATCCTGCTACTTCAAAAGGGTTACTCTGAATTACTTGGGAATGTCTTCTCTAAGTGAGTCTCACAGTTAGTACAGGGGTTTGGGTCCCAAAGGAGGTTTCATATTTAGATCTCATAAAGAGACAAAGTAGCATGGAAAGTGAGAATGTCTTCTCTAAGTGAGTCTCACAGTTAGTAAAGAAGTTTAGGTCCCAAAGGAGGTTTCATATTTAGATCTCATAAAGAGCCAAAGTAGCAAGGAAAGTTCCTCCATAATGTTAGCTCTTTTATGATTTCTATAAATAAACACAACAGGGACACCTAGGAACAGGTAAGATAAAACACAAGGCTTGAAAGTCACACTGTTAGATAATTTTAAATCACCAAAACATCAGCAGCAATTTTATAGTAGAATGCCATTCCTCAGTGGCAGATATGCAGTGTGTGTGAATTTGTGTGCATGTGTATGTGTACGTGTGTTCTTTTTGGGGAGGGGGGGGCTGGGGGGCTTGACAAAGCTGTGCTGCATAAGCAAACCCATGACAGCTAAGTACTGAATATTGGAAATGAACAAATTACCATCATTAACTTTAAGTAACAAAACTTACGTCTTTCAGAGAAGAGCTCTTCTTGCACCCTATCAAAGTGAAAACTGAAAACATTGTAGCTGGTGCTTTTTTACAAAGTTTAATTTCATAACACAATCTGTTACATTGCTATTTAAGCGATAAATATATATTTTTCTAAGTAAGTATAATATCATGCTACTAATTCAGAGGGTTACATGACAACGTTAGAATATTAAGCATGGTCAGTAAGAACAGGCTATGGCCTCTAGGATGGCATGCCAGCTATTGGGTCTCTTATGTCAGTCTGTCATGTTAGTATATTAGCAGGAGACAATCTAATAATGCATTTACTAGCGTGCACAGCCTTTCACTACAATCTAATAAGCAGTCCTGGAATTCAAACTCACACCAGCCAGAGACAAGCAGTAGAATTCCAGAAATTTCAATTCATATCCCTCTAGTAAAGCTCAGCGCATAAATACAGGGTGCATTCACTGACTTGAAAAATCAGCATACCATCACTTTAGGTGTGAATCTCAAGCACTTTTCAGCAGTGAAGACAAAAACAGAACCAGTGAATGCATAACATCATGAAACAATTCAAATCTAACATAATTTGCAGTGTGATTCTGACTTATAGCCATTGCATACAGAATAACCACTCATTAAATCAGAATTTCCCCATATGACACAACAGAAGAAAGTTATATCAGCGAAGGAATAATAAAAAAACACTGCTCATGTAGTCAGACATAGAATTAAGGGCATTAGGCACAAGGGGGACACTAACCAATTTAGAAATATGTGCATCCAGATTAGAATTGGATAATATAATTGTAGTCCAAAGCTAATAGAAACAGAAGACAAGTGCTCTCATGTAGTACCCCATACATGTAGAACTGAAAGCATGCTGAGGTTTGCAGCTTATTTTAGTTACTTATATATTTATTATTTATTTATTGTGCTGATTGCCTGTACATTAGTATAAGAAACATTGAAAAGCCAAACCTTGGGATGTTCAAGTCTCAGATAAAACAAATACGGCACTTCAGCAGTACTATAGACTACAAAAATTCCAATATCATTTTCACAGGGTTTATAAATCTGCACAACATTTACAGAAAATCACGATGACTTGAACTGAGAAAAAAATCAGTTTCTGCAGATACTTTGAAAAAGGGAGTCTTAAAATACATTCAGATGTGACATGAATTTATCAAGCCACCCTTTAAAAAATAAGAAAATCAGTGCTACTGGTGTGCAGAGAAAATATGGATAAAGATATCCAGATATAGTCTGGGTTGCAGAACAAGACAAGACAGAAGAATTACTGAACTGGCAGGTGATGACTTAATGGGGACTACATGGAAGTCATTAAGGTGGACAGATATCAGTTAATGGATTGACTGCCTTTTGGATGCACAGTAAACATGATGAAACAGTTGGTGATCTCCCCTTTTGACTAAGGCAACCGCATTCTTTATGGTTGCTTTGATTCACTTTAGAGGGCTGCTTAAGTACATAAAAAGTGGTTGCAACAAATAACACATCAAGACATGGGGGTCACGGAGTCTCTGATTTTTACTCAAATGTATTCCAGTGGTGCTGGCTATCTAAACCAGAACCATACTTTACATGGATGGAAGAGATGCCCATATAGGGCTGTATTCCAAAGGAGGGTGAAAATACTGGCTTGAGCACTACTCCCACCTTTTGGTCCGCTGGCGTTGGGGTCACGGATAAGTCTGTGGCTCGCCCGGCTCGCCCTCCTGGTTGGAGCGTTTGGGTAAGCTCAGAGGCCTGAGAAAAGGATGGAGTCACACAGTTAGAACAAGACAACCCAATAACAGTGATAACAGAAGAGCGAAGAAAAACAAAACAGAACAAAAACAATGATTTACCAAATGACCACATCAACCACACACAAGCACAATAACACAAAACCCATAACTCATCTGGCATGACTTTCCATGAACTGCTTAGACCAACATTTTTAAGATATGGGATGCAACTTTTTTGTAGTTCCCTGCTGACTGCTATTTAGAAATGTTGTACTACTGTGCTTTTGTATTAAGAAGAAATGAAGGCCTGGTGAAAAAAATGTGATTGTGTCATTTTCGGCTGATAAACAACTAAAATTTGAGTTGTGAAGTTTTTGTTCTGATCAATCTGTGTGTTGTATTTAAACCATATGGACCATGCCAAGATTTAAATGAAGCTACCAGATGCCTTATTAATAGGTCAGTAGCAAAGGTGCTGTTTTATCAGTCATTCCAGTCTGCTTTAGGGAAAATCCATGACCTACCAGTTTTATATTTGCAAAGTCACTCTACATGCTGAAGTTATCTCCATGTTTTCTCAGTTTTGTGATACTGTGACACAACAAGTAAAGTGGAATATTATGGGCCTCAATGAAGTTATTTTGAAAAGTGGCAGTTTTAATGCATTAACTCAGTATTGTGATCAAACCTAAGATATTTTTAAGTTATAAGCCATTCTTATATTTAAAATATCACTGGTCTGCTTAGAATGATCATGTAATATCTTAAAATAATCATATTGCAAACCAGATAAGGCATGATCCTGCCATGGCCTTCCTGCACTGATGTCATAGTTAAGGGGGCAAAGCAGTGAGAAAGCGTAGTTTAATAAATACTGCAAAATCAGCAGGTTGTCCTGCATATCAGGAAATAAACAGTTCTGTCTCTGTATCCTGTATGGGATTCTACAACATGTCCTCTAGTTTGTACTAAATGAAGCTCTACATGGCTGACTGCAACCAGTCAAAGCTATCAAAAAAAAAATCTAACTTAATTGTTTTTTTTGCCCAAGCCTTTGTTGTTCCCAGAGATGGAAGTGTCAGTTATGTAGGCAGTTTATGTATACTTATTTAAGCATTCATGTGATAACCTGTGTATGATGAAAAGGCAGTCTGCATTACATCTGACCATTTGTGCTTCAGAAGCCTATGGCTCTTGCAAGGATCTTAGACCAAAGAGAACTGTGATGTTGCATTTACAGGGTCAGTGCCCCTCAAAGGATACATTTGAATTAAAGAAAAAGAAGAGGTATGTTGCATACCATATGTTATTTAGTTTGTCATTTATTTCTAACATGGTTCTGTATTTTACGGTCCTGAATAGTTTAGTTTTTACCCTTTGTCAATTTATTTGGATATTTAGGATTTCTTAGACGATGACTGGAAATGAGTGAATGACTAAAGTTAATGAAATTAATAACGCTTGCCAGGAATGCTGCTCTCATCATTAGCAATGCAGCAAGGAATTGTCTCCTTGCCTCTCCTGCAACTCACTTGGACTTACATGCATTGCCGGCATATTTAAGTGCACTCGTAAATTCTGTATTTATTAGCATTGCTGCTCCTGCTACTATTAGTTATCTGTGTGATTTCATTCTGTATTCTTCAAGTTCCAACTTGTTTAGCCTGGAATTTTATAACTTTAAGTCTCTCAGAACACAAGACACTAACATTTCTAAGTGTAGTTATTTTAGTGATTGTTACTTTTGTCCTTTTTTTCTTTGACTACAGTATCAGTTTTTCATGTCTCTACCTTCTTGACTGTTGGTATTGGATGTTCCCATATTATCAGAACTTCATTTTCAGCAGTTCTTTGTGGTTCATGTGTCCAATGCTTCTCAGATACCCATATGTTGTAGTGTTTGCTCAATCCCCAATGAAGTCTCACTGTTGTCCATTTCAGTGTACACTCAACCATGAGTATATCACAGCCAGCACCAAGATATGCAACTATTTCTAGCTCTGCAGTACAGAACCTTTCTTTACTTGTAGTTCCCACTTTTTTATAGACTTTGTAAATCAATGTGTACATAATCTGCTGCCTTGAGCTGCCAGTGTTAACTTTTCAGCTTTTGATTTAAATTCACCTCTCCTTAGCAGTGTAACACTTCCTTTAATGAATACGCTGATATCACTGCTTGTCTCATCCTAATGATGCAGAAAAAAGAAAGGTGTCAACGCATAGGGCCTTTGAAAGGGATGTCTGCTAAATCCCATGACCTCTTCTGATGCCTAGATGAGTTTTTCTTTTCCTTCAAACTGGGTAGGCTAGTGATCTAGGTATTGTACTTCTATATTCCCTTTTATATATTTTGGGCATCTTTAAATACTTGCTTTTGTCAATTTAAAAGAGTATTTTATAGCCTGTTTGACAGGGACCTCTTATTTACCCTGTGTATAAAACAACAAATCTAGAGGTCTAAACCTTCCTTCCTGAACTTCAGTACATTTATGAAACAGGACAGACCTCCTGGTAACAGCTCACTATTGGTTACAGCTGTGGCAGACTTCTTTACGCCATTTGGCTAGCTAACTGGAATGTGATCCTAACAAGAACACTACTTAAATGACAGAAGAAATGCAGCGGCAGGGAAAACCTATTGCTAAAGCTTTTTCTAAGAAGCCTAAAGGTGTAAATGTGCTCTATAAGGTATATTTTTTGTACACCACTCACGGATGAAGGATCTTTTAGAAAGGGAGAAATGTATAAGCATAGAAAATAAGCAGACATAAGAACTTTCACGTTTCTGAAAGATTTTCTTTACATGTATAACAGGGGATAAACTTGTTTATGCATTTCTACTTCTATTATTTGAGTTATACTTAGTCCTTGTTTAGCAGGTATGACTCAGTAGAGACACAGCCCTGTTTTCAGTGGTGATCCATTAGTATGAGCCTGGTAAAGTGACTTACTCACAAGTCAAACAGCAAATCATGAGAGCGAATATCAGCAGGCAGGGCGGATATAAAACTGCCTTACTGATGACACTAGTTCCATTATGGAATCAAACCTAGGTTTACAGCATACTGGTCATTTCATAGCAGCGATGTGTACCATGTGTAGCATATATATACATTTTTTGTCTGTCAGGTTTTATGTAGAAGGTGAATGTAAAACTGCATAATGGCTGAAAGTTATATTATTCAGTATATTTGCAGCTATATGAAGGACAGGTCTCTGTTGTACGACAGGAAAGTTGTTTTAAATCTAGGACATACAAAAACTGCATACTTTCCCATTGCCAGGGTCTGAATTAGCACCTTTGTAAAACAAAGACTGGTAGCTATATATGTAAATTATAATTGGTTGGCAAAAAACAATGTCTAAGTGTTTGATTCTGTCAACAAAAGGAAAGTGCACAAAATGCTGAGTCTTCTTAAGTGTGCCCTTTCTGCCACTGCCTTTTTCAGACAAAGTGCTGTGATATCACAACATGGGTAACATACAGTTTTGAAAAAATATGTCATCTGTCCAGTTCCTTGAAATGGGATCATAGCAAATGACAGTAAACTCTCACCCATAGATACAGTGACCCTGGGGGCTCATTGCATTCTTTGTGTGTGGTACAGCCCTCTGCATGTTGTACTTGAGCTATCCCCTCATACAAAAAGCCTGTTTGACTTCACTGCTAATGAAAAAGTGGTTGGATGTCGGAACTTTCTGATAAATAAATATTACACACACATATATATATATATATATATATATATATATATATATATATGATAAGATGGTATTTTAGGGACTAGGATGAGAAGATGCTATTTTAGGGACTAGGATTGCAAATGTGTCATTATTTAATGTATCAGAGTTGAAAAAATTTATAAAGTTTTTTTTGTTTTTTTTTCTTGAGTCACATTTTAAATCTTAGCAGACTGCATGCATCTGAGCATTAGCCAGATACTTAATATCTTAAAAAAACCCTCTGTCATTTCTCTGTAACAGACAGGACTAATGCTTCAGGCATTAGACCCACTCTGCAGCCAGGAGCCCCCTCTCGAATTAGACCCACTCTGCAGCCAGGAGCCCCCTCTCCTTCACGTCATGTGCTGTGCATGTTGGACATTCCTGTTCTTCTTTGTGTCATGTAAGCTTGGCAGGAAGATTGTCCCAGGCTGCCTCTACCTTTTTTTCCCCAAGTGCTTTCTTTGTCAGAGTGCATGTAAATAATGCATTTTTTTTTCTTCATTATTTAGTGGGTTATTTATCAAGAATTTGCACTTTCTATTTTCCCTTTCATAAAGCTTTCCTTTATTTGTGTGCAATAGGTCCTGGTCCATCTAGCAATGTATGAAACTCTAGACAGATAGATAGACCGATAGATAGATAGATTAGATAGATAGATAGATAGATAGATAGATAGATAGATAGATAGATAGATAGATAGATAGATAAATAGATAGATAGATAGATAAATAGATAAATAGATAGATAGATAGATAGATAGATAGATAGATAGATAGATAGATAGATAGATAGATGGATAGATAAAGTGTGTCTGTGGTGGAAATATGCACATTCAGAGTGTAATTTCTTTAGGTGAGGGTCATGACACCTTGAAGTGTGTTTTCTGTCATGATTTCAAGCAGGTGACTCTGTAAGGAAAAAGTAAAGGCCTACTTTATTGAGCTGACCTTGTCTGCCATCTGTTTCCTTTCAGCAAACCTTCACTACAGCAATTAAAATGAATTACGCACAAGACATCTATTTCTCCTTTACAAAAACAAAGAAGAAATCTGTTATCTTTATTGTATCTAGTTTTGATTTTCTGTAACTTCACCTTCCACTACTGCAGATTCTTCTGCATCCAGTGTAATTGGTAAGGAAACTGCTGCTAGCAGTTCTGTTGTGTCGGTTAAGAAAACAAAACTGTGATTGTTGCCTCTGTAGTTTTTCTCAGTACAACATATTGATTCCAGGCAGGCTACTGTAAAGGCAGGTCACTGTCCTCATCTTCCCATCATAAATGATGAAGATTTGACAGATGTAGAAGAGCTGGGGATCCCTGCCCTGCCCTTTCCATTCCACGGGTTAGAGAAACATCTTCCGTGGTCCTGCCCATTCTATTCAAGGGTCAGAGTGGCTTCTTCCATGATCCTGCCCCTTCCATTTCAGGGCTCAGAGTGGCTTCTTCCATCATGCAGTTGTCCTCAGTATTTTTACTGCAGTCACCAGCCCACAACAGTTTTTCTGTGTGGTGCCAGTCATCAGGCAGTCCTCTGACACAGGTGTCTCCTGAAGTTCTGATGCAGTCTGTTGTTGATTTCTGTGTGGCATCAGTACTACCATTGCCAGTTATGCCTCAGATATGGACTATATAGATGTTTGTCCTCCAAGAGCTGACCCCTCTGATGTTGGTGTTACTCAGAATAGCATCAATGCTTCCTCTGCCAAGCTAATAGCCCACCTCTCAGCTGCTGTCCTTGATGACAGCTGTCCTGGTATCAATGCCATCAACCTTACAGAGCATTCTTTTTCCCTTCTGGCCCTCCATCAAGTAACAGGACAGTGGTTTCACAGGCCATTTGTAGTACTCTCTAGTCTTTTTTTTTCGCAAAATGGGTCACACATTCCTCTGACTAGTCCTGGTCAAAAGACTTAGGAAAGATTTGCTCAAAACTAGACTTAATAAGTTCCCTGTACAACCTCCCATGGGAGAACTATTCGAGAAAAGGTAGACACCACCCCACAGGAAATACCAAACTGGGTGAGTGATTACAGTTGATGCAGCAGTAAGGGACTTGACTGCTGACCTATATCTTTCCATAATGCAGACTGCAGAAGGAATGTAGGTTCACTCTCAATTCTTCCTGAGTGGTTTCTCCCTTGCTGAACATCCCATCCTCAAAGACACCACCAATATGGCAAGGAAGGATCTGGATATGGTGGCCCCATTTCCTACGATAGCCAACCTTATCCTTCATTCCTCCAAGGACTGTAACGTTTGCATGAACAATTCTAAGCCAGACACTACACTTTCTGCAACTCCTTGAAGAAGGCTCCAGAATCTCAGAATGCAACTGCTCATCCCCAACAGAAATGTCATCATACCTCTCAACCTCTTAGTGCAAGAAATCTGGACAAAGCCTAACAAAATGGTGGGACAAAGTCCCAAAAATAAGGCCATATTTTAAATATTGCTCTTATAAACTCAAACTTAGAACATTGCTAGAGTAACAGAGTTTGTTTTATCATACATTTTCTGAAGGATTTGAAGTCTTTAACTCAAATGTGTGTCATTATTTAGTGACTTCAATCCTCAGATCATCTCAGTTTATGAGGAACAGGCCAAAAATATGAGACAAAAATCTGGACAGTTGAGAGGTATGAATGTCATGAGTTTTGGAAAGTGCATTTTTGCATCTCCTTGCTGTCTGTGTTGGTGTTACATTATCTGACACACATAGTTATTTTTAAAGATAACTACATGATGAAATGCACCAGACAGATGGTTTGACAGATTTGTCACTAAAAGAAAAATGCAACGGTAAGCACAACCAATCTCACAGCTCACATATTATACAGTGAGCCTGAAGGAGATGCACAAAGTAAGGATGCAACATTATCACATCCCAGCATTCCTGCCTGTGTTTAACTGACTTGGTAACCTCTCTGGAATGACATCTTTTTGGGCCCCCTTTTGTTTGGGAAAGAAGTACAAGAACACTTTGAGAACATGAAAAAACAGGATAAAACCCCAACTACTGTGAGTGCCAAAATACACTCCATGGCATTCATTTAGCTTAACTCAGAAGAGCCAACACCAGATGTGGTCCTTATAACAGACGTCTGCTAGGAAGAGACAGGCCTCTCAGACCTGTTCCCACCAGGGTCACTGCTCCAAAAGTAAGGATAGTAAAGGTTCTAAGAATTTGCCAGGAGGCTGTGGTCAATCCATTGGCAGATAGTGCCAGTCCTGAGGACTTGCTTGGATGCAGTCAGGAACAAACTTCCCCTCTACCTGCCTGCATGTAAGAAGAAAACCAGACAAAGTGTGCAATGGAAACTATATCCAGAAGATACTTGTTTTCATTTTACACCCTCCCCAGGCCCTCTCTTCACTCTTGCCTATCAGAAACAACTGGTAAGAAAAGCAGTATTAAAGTTTTTGTAGAAAAGAACCTGCGGTACCTCCCATCTGACTGCTTAGGCATTGAATGTTGTTTCACATTTTTTTGCACCAAACATAACTAAAGAACTCAGGGACATACTGGAGCTCTCTGATTAAAATTCCTTTCTTCAAAAAGAAACTAGTAGTCAAAGCACAGTCAGTCCTTTTGGTGCTTTTAAAGGAGACTGGATGTGCTCTTTAGATTTCAAAGATGTCTATTTCTATATCTAGTTTTCAAGGGATTTACTCTTACATAAATAACCTAGTTAGTACTGGTTTCAAACTGCCTTCTGATCTCATCTCTGTCCTAAACATATTCTCCTGGGGATGGGATATGTTTAGAGTAGCATGTCACCTGAGACAGCAGATTGGATCTTTCCTTACCTGGATACACCCCTGGGTTAAATAGTACGGCCCTCCTTAGTCAGGGAGCCTAATTCTGTACACTTACTCTTGGGCTTAGCTGATTAGGCTACTCAGTGATCACCCGGATGTATGTCTAGTACATACTAATGACTCTATGAACCTATACACTATGTTCTAGCTATTCCTATCCAGAGGAACTGTTAAAATACAGGAAGTCTCTACTCAGGTTATTTCACTTCCTGGAGATTATTGTGAACTTTGCAAAGCCATATTTCCTTATTGTGCAGATCCTAGTTTCCATTAACTATATTTAGATGAAACCCTTTGTCCAGATTTCTTCCCACTGGAGAAGTTATTTCCTCTGTGCACAAGGTTGTAGTGTTTTGCTTATCTCAGTCTATGCCAGTGGTTGGAATTTGCTTCAGATTGATAGGACTTAAGGTAGTGATAAATGGACTTGCTTTTCCATTTTGGCATTTAGTAAGGCATTGGATCCTTCCTTACATTCTCTCCCCTCTGTTCTTGATTACATACTGGAATTCCCCCACCATCACTCCAGTGTAGTCACATAATCAGTTCAGTGGTTCCCCTACCTAGACCCAGTTGATCCATTTGTTCCTCCTATGGGGTGAGAGCCAGGCCCATTCATTCACTGGATGGGACAAGAGCCCAATTTTTCATTCACTGCTTGACTTGGGGGAGAGCACATCAGCCTATTTTTTCCCCTCAGAGGCAAAGGTCAGATGCTAGCAAGTAGGCTGTTTTGAGATGGTATGGATGGAGAACCTTGCTCCCCCTTGGCTTATGTGATACATGCTTGTAAGCTACCACATATGCTGTTAGAGCTGATGCAAGTACAGATGTCCAGTCTTAGTATGGGGACAGGCCACAGCCTTTCCCTCCCCAGTATAGAAATGTTTGTCCTCTCCATGCCAGGTCCAAGAGACACCCAAACTGCTAATTGACCATGGATCATCTGAGCCATAGTCAGACCTTTATTCCTGTGTGCCTGTGGAGACGGTCTACCTGCCTGGAATTTGTGATACTGTCTTATCGTCATAGTTAATGTGGCTGTTGTTTGTAACTTCCATTCAGGAATAGTCTTCCTCTCTTGCTTCTTTCAAAGCCTACAAGGCTTTTTGTATGGCTTTTCACATTAGTTCCCTCCTCCTCAGTCTTGACACTGTTCCCTTATGTCACATTTATGATAAACAGACTCAGAATCCCCCCTTTCAAACCCACTGCTTCAACACAGATAATGTGCCAGAACTTGGAGACCATATTTCCAGTTGCCATTATTTTGGCTGATAGGATTTCTGAAATATAGGTTATATCTGTTAGGCTTCCTTACCTTGTGTTTCATAAAGATGAGATGACACAAGAAACCCTGAGTAGCCACAGTGTCCAGTTTAAAGTAGTTTGTCAACCTGCCTGTTTTCTTTCCTTAGCATTCAAACAGTGGAGACTATGTTCAGCTCCACGTGAATGCTGCAAAGGCTTTCCGCAAAGATGATTATTTGTTTATTTCCTTTGAAGAATCTGAATTTGGACAAAAGGTTTCTAAGTTCATCCTTTACAAGGAGTTAGCTAGCTGCATTGAGTGTTGCCTTTTAAAGCATGTACATCAATTGCCAACAGTCACCTGTGTCCATTCTTTCAGAGCCATAGCTGCTTCTACTGCCTTTTCTTCATAGTGCAACCTTAGATTACATTTCTGCAGGGTATTACAAGCTGGATTTGATCTCTAGGTTCAAGTTTTTGGTTGGGTGGTACTAATGTTATCTATGGTATGTTCTCATGAAGACAGCCACCCACAAGGATTAGCTAGGGACCTCTGTCCTGTTGGTTACCAAGGATGGACCTCTTCTTACCAGACAAGAAAGTTATGTATCTATCATACAGATAGATTTGCAAGAAGGTGCATCTTCTGGAACATACCTACTTTCATCCCCCAGCTTTAGTGTCCATGGTCTGGAGTCTCCTTTCCTTCTCTCCTTTTTTTCTGTTTAATGCTGTGACAGAAGAACTGGAGAGGCTAGCATTTCTGATGCATGATTAGTAGAGGGAGAGGGTTCTGTCAGCCTAGAAAAGTTTAGTCTGAACTATTCTGTACTGCTTGCATTTCTTTATTTTGCTTGTGAAATGTTTTATATTTCACCCAGGCTGAGACTGAATTTGATCAATACTGATCAGAGTACTACCACGGTAAACAAATATAAATAAATAAACCGACCTAATTCCTACTGCACCAGTCTTGGTAATTACAGAGGATGGGCCTTCTTTTTCTTACAATCTATCATTATGGTAAGGTTTCACTTTTGAAAACAACTGTAATGGACACGTTAGGAAGATTTTTTAAACAGTAGAACACAATTACTTTAAATAAGTATACGCATAACATCCATTCATTTTTTACCACAAAAATAACTGCAATGGATATATTATGGAATATTTTTTTTAAATAATGGAGCATATTTTTATAAATGAGCACATATGCATATGTACGCATACAGTATATATAGTATACATATGTGGGGGATTAAGAAAATAAGAGCAATTTAGAGCTAGAGCTGCTGAAAAAAGGCATTGTCAGAGAACTTTCTGGAATCTCCTTTGAGTGTAAAAAGTTTCAAGCAAACTAGCAGAAAGAGTTTTCTGATTGTAAAGCAAGATGTGTGGGTGCAGGAGAGGAATGCCCTACAAATCTTGACCTTTTTGAATACTTTATGAAGAGTAAATAAAAATATATATTTTTGTCATAAGAAGGAGCTTATCTTTACTATTATTTTCAGTGTAGTCTTCATCTATAAGTGTCAGAAGAGGTTAGAAGTTTGTTCAGAAGCCTGGGGAAGGACTTTTTTGGGGGAGTATTTCCTGAGTAAAAGGTACTATAGTGAAACTTATGAACTTGTGTTAAAGGACTGTGTGTTGAGTGTTTTGCTTTGGTTTTACCAGTGTAGATGCTGAAACTTGTACATTCTCCCTTCACTATGCTATGTAAAAATTTGTGCTGTTTTATTTTCTTATCTGAAATGCCAAAATGAAGCTGTACGAGTTTGGATTAGTTTTGTATCTGCATTGTTTTACTTCCTAAGTTTTTTTTATGAAGTGAAGCAGTTTGAGTTTAAATCATTTCATGATTTGAAAGTCTTGGTTGCTTTACTTAACCATACCTTGTGGACTGAGTTTTTTCCTGAATGCAGGATTATTTTGTTTGACTGAGAATGAATAAAACTGAACATTGCTATTTAAACTTGTGTATTATTTATTTTACCTACAGCAATCGGGTATAGTATGCTACAAGTCATTAGCAACAAGCTGTTACACTGTGTGTGTGTGTGTGTGTGTGTGTGTGTGTGTGTGTGTGTGTGTGTGTGTGTGTTGTGTTTTCGTGTGCATGTATATGCATATGTATATATATATATATATATATATATATATATATATATATATATATATATATATATGTATGTATGCATCTTCACATTTATTTAGAATAAATCCTGAAAAAAAAACTAGCTTCATTACTGGGGACTGGTTACTTCAGTTCCCAGTGAATTGTGCTGAACGTAGAAAAAACTTAGATGTGCACTTAATGCATAACTGCCTGGGACAGGAGTATGAACCCAGAAAAATAATTCATCACATTTCAGGTAGGCATAGTCAGGTGTTTATAAACATGTAGCTAGATTTGGCATAGCAGGGACTGAACAATGTTTCTTAACCAGCATGGTAAGGGAATTAAATTGATAGCCATCATCTCTAGCTCTAGCCTCTATTGCGCAATGTTCATGGATACCAAGAAACACGGAGGAATAAATAAACCTGTAGTGGATTTTTATTGAATTTATTTATTTATTAACCTGGTAAATTAACTGGTCTTTTTCACATTCTTTTGGGCGATGACACAAGACACAAGATGAGAGTAAATGCAATGAACATTTTTTCTGAGTAACTAGTCAAACAACCATGTTTTTGAAATGTCGGAGGAAACATTGAGTACTAGGAGAAAAACAATGTAGACTTGGGGAAAACATGCAAAACTCCATTTAGATGGTGACCAGAGGTCAGGATTGAAGTTGACACCAAGGTATTGAGAGGTAGAGTTTTTAACTACTGGACCACCTTGATGCTCCCCTGTAAGATGGGAACTGCATGGTTATGAAAGAGTATGGGACCAAAACACACAAATACAAAGTTGTTCTGTTCCACATTTGTGATGTGTAGCATTCTAATGTGAAGCTATGCATCTACACAAGAATGTAATAGTAGCTTTGTAGCATAATAAAAAATAAATAAATATATCATATACTGCATGCACTGTAAAATGTGTAACCGACATGAATGGGTATTGTTATAATGTTTGTGGGGTGCAGGGGAAATTGATCTCAAAACAAAATTTTTTGTGGGGGGGGTCACCAAAAGTAATTTTCAGATATTTTTCCCCTGCTAAATGACATTTGATGCTAAAGGCATTTGGTAGATTGACATGGATCCATATTCTTAACCTATTTTATCTGGCTAATTCACAGTCACAATTGCATACCATTAGCCTTTAATCATGTTTTTTTTATTTTTTTTGAGCTATCTGAACTACTTTAGAAAAATGTTGGTCCTTAACTCTCCAGTATTTTCTCAGCAAGGACAAGAACACTGTTAATACCTAGAATGGCGTCACAGTCAACTTTGAATTTTTGAATGAAAGAATTAGACAAAAGGAATGCAGAGAATGTTCTAGCAGATGCATAGTTAAAATGACAATGAAAAAAGCATGACTTTGTGAGGTCCTTCCTCATGAAGCATAATTGCAGAAGGGGAGTTTTTATATAATAGTAACAAAATTGATGCTACATGTTTATAAATATAGTAGATAATTAAAGTTATCTTTCTATCTTCCTGGTTAAATCAACATACAGAAACTGCCCTTTTAGTGACTTTGGTGTTTTTACATGGAAGGTCTCTTCATCCACAACAAACCAAACTCTGACCACCCCCCACCCCCACCCCAGTCTGCACATTGAGCACTCTACCTGAGATTTACGGCCTCTGTTGATATAGGCACAAATGGGGTTGTAAGCACCTGTCCCACAGACATAAAGGTGAGTCCGATTCCAGGGTTCAATTAGACGTATAAAGTTTCCACACTCGCCCTGCAGAAATGAGAAAGGAAATAAAAAAATCTTTCAGAATGATACAAAAATTGAAGACAGACTATATTTTTTCACACATAATTATACATTTAACAACCCCTTTCACATAGCACAGTTACTTCCACAAATGATTTTAACATTATTAAGCCATTTGAGTTTCACTTCTAGTTGAAGATGAGTGCAAAATCACTTGATTTTGAAGTAAATTGGGACTTTGTCACTTCAGAACATGACTGGTTATGATTTAGTATTTTTGGTTTAAGTTATGGATCTATGTCCTTGAATGAATGAGATTGTTGAAGCCACACAATCAACAATGTAACTCATCAGTCAATGGAAACAAGCCAAACAGCACCAGTAAACAGGACAAAACAATGTTTTTGCAGGGGAATAAGCCCCACTGTATTCCCTACACACCCTGCTGATTTCATACTACAGTGGGGAAAAGGGTCCATTCTCTGATCCCCACTGTACCATGATCTCAGTCAAAATGACTGACAAACTGCAGTGTGGATCATGTGGCCACAACCGTGTGGGTTTCAAGAGTGTTGTTCATGGATTAACTGACATAAATTGTAAGTTACAAAAGACAAGCAAAAGGCTTTCTTTGGTTAAAAACAATTGTAAATTTAATTTCAGACCTGAATCTGATTAATCATCCCAGGAATTCATTAATAGCTGTAGTGTGAGCTGTAGGGCTTGTGCTAGAAAGGCCCTTCCAGTCAGAGATGCCCATTTTCTATTTAGTAGCATGCTTGCTTTGATGAGTTAGGACCTCATTAATGGCTAATTTACATGTTTCAAGACTCACAGCTATTACTGAGACATACAGATAAAGTCTGATCTGCACATCACGGTGCTGTAGTAACCTGTGTTCATGTAGGCAGTGGAATTGCCCCTCCAGTTACTCTCTCTCTCACACTCACGCTCACATTCACACACACCACAGTCCCTGTACCTGTCCCTACCTTCCTGAGGTTCCACCACCCCTGTAATACTTTATTGCCATCACTGCACATATGTATTAAGCTCAGGTGTCTAGAACCAGCCTTCAAGGAGCTTCCCAAACAAGATGTAAACTATAAAAAAATGTTATCTTTCTTAGACTCTTGCATTAGCGTTATTTTATTTGAAGGTTTGGTTTTACTATAACACTGCACTTGTGTTTTTATGTCTAATGTATCCCCTCACCCTCTGATTCCCATTACACTGTTGATGTCTGACCATTAATGTACTTTAAATAGTTATCCCTGGTGTCTAGTGTATCTCCCCACTCCTAGTCCCTGTTATGCTGTTGGTGCTACTGTGTCACTAAAACATCCCCCACTCCACCCCCAGTTTCCATAGTAAGGTTGATGCCAAAATGTTACTTTGCATATTTACTCTGGTATCTGGTGGTTCCCCCCACTTCCATGATCCCCATTTTGATGTTTGTACCATTATGGTCCCTTTGAAGTAAGCCCTATATCCCCCCTCCACCCCATGGTGTCCTGTGATTTTCCTCACCTCCCAATCACTCTTATGATTTATGTGCCATTGCGGCATTTCACTTTATCCCTGGTGGTCTGCTGGTTCCACCCACTCCTGTAGTGACATTGGTGCCATTATGGCAATTAAATAATTCCCTGGTATTTTCTCTGGTATTTAGTGGTTCTCCACCCACCTCCCAATCTCTATTGTAATGTTAGTGCCATCATGAATCCTGGTGGTCTAGTATATTCCCCAGGTCCACATTTCAATGTTACATGCATGCATATATACAAACATTTCAAGCACAGGCATTAATGCCCATCTAGCGTGCCGATATACCAAAACATTTGTTCCCATAATAAGTGTCCAGGCTGTTTGTAAAAATATCTAAACTAGTATTTGCTTTAATGTAATTTGCTAGCCTGTTCTATGCATTAGCTACTCTTTCAGAGAAGCAAGTAGTAACTTTTCATTCCTATAGAATCTTCTACACAGGCTGTCTGATGATTCTCAACTACTTTTTGATAACCTCAAACATTCCTATATATACCTGAATAAGATATCTTCTTAGATATCTATGAGAGACACTGTACAAGTTAAGAAATTTTAGTCTTTCATAATAACTTAAATTTTCACATCCATGGATGCCCTTGGTATATTCTTGCTGTACTCTTTCCAGTTTACTCATGCATGTTTTCTTATTGTTATTCCATACTTACGTTTGGGTCTAATGTAACTAACAAACAATGACTTCATCATTTCTGATTTCCTAGACTTTATAAATCTTTTTATACAACCTATAGTTTTATAACTATCATTAACCAATTAGTTGATATGATTAGAAAAACTCATAGCTGGATCTACCCATTTACCCAGGCCCTTAAATGAGTCTACAGTTTCAATCACTATGTGCTACATTAAATATTCACCTTTCAACTTATGTCTCCCAAATCTTTTATTCTTAGTTTTTAATGTATTTATCAGCATATTATTATCCTGTGCCCAAACGGTCAATTTAGTCAAGTTCTTTTGCAGACATGCCCTATCTGTAACACATGTAATCACTTTACCCAATTTCAGGTCATCTGCATATAGATTGTAGGACACCTCAGATTAAAAAGTTAGGTCTGAAAGATAAAAACAAGTAAGGGCCCAGGACAGAGCCCTCTGGGATACCCTGACTGTAACCAAGAATTTTGCCTGTCTATTTACTGTATGATACTTGCCATGTCCTATTTGTAAGCCATGCAGCTATGTATCTTATCAAGAGTACATCAGTGCCTAGTTGTTTTAATTTATTGATCAATTTTTGTTTGTGTAAGACCCTGTCAAATGCTGAAGTTAAATCTATATAAATTACATCACACAACAATTTTTCACTCATAGCTTTTATTATATTGTTAGAACATCATGTTATGGATGATATTAGATCTATTTTCAATATATGCATGCTGATATATGGTTTCAAGTCCCAGCCTTTCCAATTCTGGCAATAACTTATCCATATTTCATTCTCCATTATTTTTCCACAACAATTATGTAGACTTAAGGGTCTATATGACTCTGGGTTTGTCCTACTCCATTTTCCCTTTAAGACAGGTTTAATAAGCGCATGTCTCCAATCTTCAGGAATCCCCCCATATTTATATGACATTGTTTTTGGTATTACATAGTGAATAATAGATATAATGGTACCGTATGTTCTTGCTGAAGTGTTCTCAGGTCATTATTACTAATTCTGTCTCCTCCCTGTGGTTTGTTTGGATCCAGTTTGCATGGCTCTTTTTCAATATAATCAAATTTGATTCCAGTATGTGAGGTTACCTGTTATGTTATGTCACTATGACAACTTATTACCCCATTTGTGGAGCCAAACTGTTTTGCATAAGATTTTGTAAATGTTTCTATAATCTGTTGTGTCTAAGAATAAATTTTAGAATTACACATAGTTTATCAATTTATATGTCTTTACTCCTTCCACATCTTATGTATCTATAGAAAGGTTTCCTATTATGGTCAATATCTTTATATAAATTTTCTACAAATTTTTCTTGATCTTGTCTCACACTGTTCTTAATTTGTTTGTCCATCTTGTTTATTTCAGTTTTCAAAGTTGTAGTTTGACCTCTCTTCCATTTCTTATATTTTTTGTCTCTCACTTTAATCAGGTAACTTGTTCGTATGGAAATATATGCCCCTGAAGTTGTATGTATAGATTTTGATGTTAAACATTTTTTTGAATTTTTTGTACTCAAACAATTTCTCTTTCAAAACTTTCCACATTCCATCTCTGCTTTTTCCACTGAGTACATCACTCCAGTTAGTTTTACATAGTGACTGTTTTGCTTCCATATAATCTGTAATGAACCTTCTGTGCATTGGTTTAGATTTCTGTTTGTCAGAATTATCTAGCAACAAATTAACCTTTATAACCCCATGATCACTGCACATCAACATTGGTAAAACTAGACTAGAAGTAACAGTATTTCTTTAGGAACACAAACAATTTCTAGTATGTTCCATTCCCTTGTAGATTTTTTTTGCAATCTAAATCAATTGCGTTCCTGAATATACGTTGTGCATAATTTCCTTACTATTGTTGTTGAATCAATATTATTCTAGTCTGTCTCTGGTAAAGTTAAGCCCCGGCTAATATTATTCTTCCCTCGTGTGGTTCATGTAAGAAATGTATGAAATCCCCTGGGTCATCTGCACTTGACATTGGTGGCCTATACGCTCTAACAACTGTTATATGTTCCAGGGTCATCTTCACTGTCAGTTACACAGTCTATAGTATTGGTGTTATCACTGAAAATGTAAATATCACAGGTCTCATAACTATCTTTAATCCCTATCATAACACCTTCACCTGATTTTTTGTTAGAATGTCTGTTACAGTGAAGACATTTATATCCTGACAGAAATGGTTTCCAGTCATTGTTCTTTAACCATGTTTCTCAAACAATAACAACCTCAATCTTGTGGGAACATAGCAAAATTTCTAATAAAACACTTTATTATTAATGCTCCTAGCATTAACGACCATCAGAGATGCATCAAATGTTGCTGTCTGTGAACTGTTAATTTTTTGACCTGGCTAAAATCCTGCCTAGTGTTTGTCAAATATGGCAAAATACCTGTTTGTGTTGGTACCATTATGGAACTTTAAAATCAAGGTCTAGCCACCACCAATTTCAGTGATTGAGCAAGACATTGGGCTGGTGAGGTATTAGTTGGAGGTAACCTATCAAAATGACCAAAATTAAGTTCAAAACTTTTTAAGGCTAGCCTTGATTATACTTGTATGTATAACCAAATATGATACAGACCTACAGTTCAGATGTATACACTAAAGCTCCAACCATGACTCTACACACACAATAGAACAATGATTCCCAATAGCCAGTCAGGTCACTACAACTTTATCGGAACAAAGAAATCCAGTCCAGTGACTAAGCACTTTTGCCATCAATGTGGCTTCTTCAGAGTCATTGGATAAAACATGGACCATGACTTAAACCCAATCAAAATAGTACAACATAAAACATCATGAAATACAAACATTACGTGTTGCATGAATGTGTGTGAAATATAAACATTGAAATGGACATAAAAATACAAAAAAATACAAATACACATATAAATTAATGCATAGAAAAAATGTTCATATAAATTAATGCATAGAAAAAATATGTATGCCTAGTCCATTGATAGACCATCAATGTTTTGAATTTAAAAACGTTTAAAAACAATCATCCTGGAACAACCTGTAAACTCTAAAAACAATGAAAAATAAGTAGTAAATATGAGTATCCCTAAACTACATAAGATCTCTGTTTTAAAACTGACATAAATGAAATGCCCTTATTTAGTCCTGGTGTATGCGTGGCATTTAACCTGAGTTGCCACTTATATTCCTTGTTTTCAACCAAGAGTCTGTCATCCCCACCCCTTGTGTTGGGTGCCTCACGGCCAATGACAAAGAAAATAAATTTCTTGAAATTGGTGCAAACAGTACTGTGATCATACAATGCATTGAGAACATCCCTGTTTTGAATTGCTCTCAGATGTTCACCTATTCTGTCCTTAAGTCTGCGTACTGTTTTGCCCACATAAAAGGCAGAGTAACTGACACAGGTAGCCATGTATACCAACATTGGTCAAATATGACAAAATATCTGTTTGTGCTGATACCATTATGGAACTTTAAAATCAAGGTCTGGTGTCTAGTGGTCCCCCTAGCCACCACCAATGTCAGTGATTGAGCAAGACCTTGGGCTGGTGAGGTATTAGTTGGAGGTCCCTATCAAAATGGTCAAAATTAGGTTCAAACATTTCTGAGGCCAGCCTTGATTGTACTTGTGTGTATAACCAAATATGATACAGACTTACAGTTCAGATTTATACACTAAAGCTCCAACCATGACTCTAAACCTCTAGACACACACACACACACACACACACACACACACACACACACACACACACACACACACACACGCGCGGGCACACATACATTTCTGCAAACTAGATATACCAGGTCTAAGGCTGAAGTTCCTTTGAAATGTGAAGAAGGCTGGAACAATCTTCAACTTTGGGTACGTCAGAAATATACAGATTTTTGCATAATATATAATTACCTTGGAAAGTAGCTGCTTGTGATCTGTTTTGTGCTTTACAGTGTTAATTCTTACTACTTTTTGTGAGAATCACTTGTAGATTATATTCATGTATATTCTTCAAGGCTTTAACCTAAAGTTTGGTGGTTAACTTCTTTCGCAGGGAATGTTACCACTTAACTAGCTCCATTTTTGACTTCAGTTAAAACACTAAGCAATTGCCTGTTACCAATTTTCATAACAACATACAACTAAATTGATTTTGTTTTGCAGGATATTATCTATACATTTTGTGGACTGCACTTTTGTCTGTTCTTATCATTTTCTTTCATTACTGGGTCACCTAAACAATAACAACGCATAAAAGATGGGCTGTTGGGCTGTAGTACATTAAAGGTTTTGAGTGACAGAAGCAGAGGAGTATTCTTAAACCTGACATTTACATTGCTAATTACAAACTCATTGTACTTCTTCTTTTTCTTTCAGCTTTTCCCGGTTAGGGGTCGCCACAGCGGATCACCTGTCCGCTCATGATTGGCAGTGGAGTTTTACAGTGTCGAGTTGCCAGCTCGGCGCCCAACCTTCCACAGAAGGCACACACACGCACACACTCACACCTAGGACCAATTTAGAGTGTCCAATCCACCTACAGCATGTCTTTGAGATGTGGGAGGAAACAAACTCATTGTACTGATAGGAGGAAAAAATAAGGAATAAGAGGAGGGAAACTGAAAATTTGTCCTATTTGTGTTGCAATGGTCCACCCCAAAGAATAAAATAGATGTTTTGTAAGGTTTTACTGTAACCATAAATGTTTGAGGAGAAATCAGTGTAAATAATGTGTCCCTTATAAAGGGTATCGGGGGGGGGGGGCTGTCTGGTTAACAGTAGGCAGAGGGAATTGAACCACATACTCTTCACTACACATATCAGCCCATTAACGGCTTGGAGCCTTAATTCTCTGCACCAACTGCCAGACAAATGTTGGTGTAATTTGAAAATGGTAGCACACGTTTCACAGACCATAAACACAGTTCACAAACCATAAATTATTTTGTTTAACAAGGAAGCCTGTTTAGCAAATTGGTTCCAACAATACAGCATTTGGTAGTATAAACCTGCAGAAAAGGCAAAGGGAAAGACATAACTTTTGCATGGGATGAAGTTTGATAGTTTGTAGCCTTAACATTCTGCACTTAATTGTCATAAAGAATTAAGTGATGCATTTGCCCACCTCTTCATTCAAAAATGCTACTTTCTAGATGACAAACAGAAATAAATTTTAACACAGGGATAATAGTAAGTTATAACATTGTTACTACCAAACATAAGCTGTTAACTAAAGACAGCAGGATGAGATGGACAACTTAAAACAGTAAAACTATACAATGCTGTAAGGTATTTCTATTTTGCCAGGTTCATGTGATGTTCCATTTACAGTTTGCTTCTCTGTTTTGATAGCTTTTTAAAAACAACGCAGACTTCTCTGACAAAGAACAGATGTGAAAATACATTCCAGCTAAGATTAAAGGCTTATGACAAATTGCACAAAGGTAGCGAGATTTAAAACAGATTATATTAACACTGGAAAGATTAAAAACATTTACGTTTAACATGTACAAATTAAATCTTGCCTTTAGGACTTGAATTTAAGTAAATGAAGATGAACCTCAAAGTCACCTAATGCATGTGTCTCTGTAAAGGTTTTTCACATTAAAAGGAAAATAATACTATATTAATAACAATATAATACAACAGGTACCACTCTTCATAACTGTTTTCAGGAAATGTTAAACAATTCTGAAGAAAATTTGATAATGTCATATGTACAGCTACATTTTCTGAAATGTGTAATGTAATAATGGTATTTGGGATTAATTCTTTTTTTGGCTGCATTTCTGTTTCTCTCGCTTTCGTTCTCTCACATGAGTCATGACTGACTCCTAGAGCTAGCCTGTGAATAGCCACCACTATCTGTGGAGTTTACAAGGTAAAGGGGGGGCAGAAGTAGTTTGCCAGGATTTCTTCTGTATCACACTTAGCTCATGCACTCATCCCTATGGAAAGTTTAGTCTCCAGTCCACTTTGGAGCGTGGGAGGAAACCAGTGTCCCCAGATAAAACCCAAGCGAACATGGGGAGGGCACATACAGACTCCATACATAAACCATCCCTGCTGAGAACTGAACTGAGGATTTATGCTGTGAGGCAGCAATATATCCAGCTGCATCTCTACTGACTCATTAACCCTATTATAATAAAGAAGAGAAAGATGCTTTCGTCCTCACTGCGGTGCATCTTGGGAATATTGTAGAGTTCTCATAAGAACTACTCTGTACTTCATAAGAGCTAATCCATTACAGAATTCTGTAGCTTTTTAGTATTATGAAGCTAAAGCAGAGCAGAAGTAATACCAGAGATAGCTAACATAGCTCAATGTGTCACAGCTCATTAGTGCACCTAAACTGGGACAGTGGACTCAAGGCCAGAAATTCTTTTAAGATAAGATTTACCTGCTAGTGCTAAGAAGGAGAATCCTGATGCAAGTAATGATGTAGGAAAAAAAGGTTAAATACATCTAAAACAATTGCTAGAAGCAAAGGAGGCTAAGAGTGTATCTACGCATTCAATATGTAGTCAGCATATATATATATATATATATATATATATATATATATATATATATATATCTATAAAATCTGAGGTGCAAATGCAGAATCAGGCTACATTGCTGTAAAGTTATATTGTAAGTTATATGCATAGCTGAGAATTCAAAAGTGTTATGCACTTGTAATAAATTATGTGTCACAGGCTATAAAAATATGCATGTGCAAGTGAATTTAAGATAAAATATTTTGAAAGTACGGAATCATGAAGCAGGTTACCGTTCATGGGTCTATTTTATTCCCACAAAAGCCGAATCGGTTGAATACAACCCACGCGAACCATAACGAGCAAAATGCGAATATGTCAAATGCGCTAAACCGCGAAATTCGAAATCTTGATCTCTCATAGTTGGCTAAACCCACCGCCTGCAACATACTACCTACCAAAACACAATAAAAAACAACACATACACACACTAACCAAAACCCTACTTCTAACCCTACACTAAACCCAACATACACAACTATCTACACACTATCCTTAACCCCTCCCTAACCCTAAGGTCCGTAACTACTGCACACTTACCCTACTGAGCTATACCCAAACAAACTAAATATTCCACACACATACACTTAACAAAACCCTACACTAAACCTTACATACATTACCTATCTATGCACTTACCTTAACCCGCACCCTAACCTTAAGGTCCATAACTATCGCACACTTATCTTACAGAGCTATTCCGCAGATGGGCCAACTGTGCGAATTTGATATTTCCCCTTTCGCAGTTTAGTGCATTTGACGTACTCACGTTTCACTCGTTATGTGTCGCACAAATTGTATTCGACCGATTCGGCTTTCGCGGGAATAAAGTAGACCCACAGTTCATATAGTGCTGCATCAAGACACGTTATCCCAGTATTTTTCCTAATTGCATTAATTGCTTCTGCCTACTTATTTTGACTGGCAACTCTGTGGGTAAAATGAACACTAGATGTCTGTTTACTGAAGCCCTACATCTACTGTGGAACTTTGGTGGTGCCATGATTTATGGAGGGCAGGTAATGTAAAGAAAGCTGAAGGTACAGTTTACATGAGCACAATCATTTTTTAATCTCTGATGAAGAAATCCTGACTGATTCTGAGCAGTGCAATCACACACTCACACACACACACACACACACACACACACACACACACACACACACACACACACACAAGAAGGCATCTTGTGCTTCGTAATAACATAGTGTTATATGCTATAGATCTAATTTGCAACATGGAATGAAAAGGTAGAGAGGGACCGACAGCTTCAGAATGAAGAAGAGGGCATGTGCTTGTGTTTCAAGCTCTAGCTTATACTACAGATAATCACTAGTAGTTTCTAATAACACTACCCTAGAGTAATAGTAACTAGACAGGGTCTCCATTAGCACTGTCAGGAAACAGCTGCTGAACGTTGCTGTCTATACTGTTTCATGTCCTAAATGAATAAACTGCTATGCTAGAGATAGTAAAAACAAATAGTAAAAATAGTGGCGGAGAGCTGTCTTGCACCTGACCGAATTTCTGGGTCACAAACAAGCATCTGGATAAACTACTATCAGATGGAGCAAAACCATCAGAACTTTGGAAAAGGAATGATGCTAATCTGTAAGAAGCTTTGGCCATGTTACCTGCCACTGCTGAATATAAGCTGTCGAAGGTATCTGAGTTGCACAAAAGTCAGTAGAGCTCAACCTCTTAGTTCCAGAAATCTGAACAAAGCCTAAAATAAAAGGGGGACAAAGGCCCAAAAACAGGGACATATTTTTAACCATTGCTCTTATAAACTTAGAAAGTTGCTAATATAAAAGGATTTGTGTTAACATACATTTTTCTGAAGAATATGAAGTCAGAAACTCAGTGTCTATTCTTTCTTTCTTGACATTTGGTGACCAGGAAAGTCTGACTGGGTCAGGAACCCATTTCCAGTGCAGGCCTAGGGAAATAAGCTCCAGCAAATACAGACGTTACACTGTTTATACATTGTAGTTAATAGTGACATTTGTACAGCAATTTAAACATTTAAAATTCAAAAGGCTGGTAATATACAATAGTAAAAAAAAGATAAAATAGTCAAACATGATAATATAGTATCAGTAGTTATTTCCATGTTAAAGTTGAAGAGCATAAAGAAAAAGTTTAATCATAAGGTGGTAGAGCAGAGGAAAATTAGATGTAAGGGTGTGAAAGTATATTAGTTAAGGATATTAAGAGTAGTACACAGAAAATATAAAAGGAAATTCAAGTATAAGAGTTATTAGAAAAAGAGGTTACTATGATAGTTTGAGCTGTGTGGTCTAGGAATATATTACTGTGTAAGATTTACTTTTGGAGAAGTAAATTATAATTTGTATATAAACTATTTAGAAATGGCTATGGAACTAGGTAGAGAGAGGGATACAAGAGAAAATGGAGGGAGAAGAGCAGAGATGGGAGATAGAAATGGGTCCAAGAACAGAAGTGAGGGGTGACAGGAGAGAAAAAGAAAGGTGAGAGTGGAAGAGGTGGTGAGGAAGTAAGGTATTAAGAATTTGTGAGGATATAGTATGAATATGTGGAGAAGGAAGATAGATGAAATATTATCATTATTTAGTGACTTCAGTCCTCAGTGATTTGCCAGAAAACCACATATTCTCTGAGGAACAGACAAAATATATGAGGCAAACATCTGGACATTCTTTGAAAATCTAGACAGTTGAGAGGTATACAGTCTTTATGCATTAGTACTGTAATGCTTTGAAAACTATGGAAGTGTATGTTTGTACCGTAACTAGAAAGCACCTCTCCTGCTCTACCTTTATATGTAACTATATTGTCCTTCACAGCTTAACATTCACTACTGCCTTTCAGGTACACCTCACAAATATAACACATGGCTGCAAGCACACAAAACTAAGGTTTTTCCCTCATTTTATAGTCTGAGTCTTTTATGTGTGCTAGAGTAACACCAGCATTTTGAATTCTTAAACTTAGTGTAATTAGTTGTAGTTTATTCTTACGTGGTACGTGGAAACTAGTTCTGCATTGCATTTTGGAATGTGCATTGTTTGCAATTAATGTGGGAAACAAATATCTGCATGCAAGCAGTATTCCATTAAGAACACACATTTCTAGTTTGTTTAGCAATATGAAGTTTGAAGTTTAAGGAAGACATGCTCAAACATTTTGCTTGGTTCCAGGTTGATACTCAACATTATCTAAAGAAAGGAAACATTATTTAAAAAGGAACATAAAGGTCA
>NC_056739.1:1611503312-1611505812 GCF_019279795.1 Protopterus annectens | reverse complement strand
TTTCTCAGTAGTAACACTTTTATATGATTGACTAGAACAGCCCCTTTTCACCTATCATCTTCCCAGGTTTTGAGTCCTTCTCCTGGCTTTTTGCATAGAAGCGTGGTTACCGTAGTATACTTTGATGAAGTGTGTACAAAAAATATATATATATATATATATATATATATATATATATATATATATATATATATGTGTGAGTGTGTGTGTGTGTGTACATATATATATAAATATATTTTTATTTTATTTATTTTATTTATTTTACATTTGTTAACCGGGCTAGTCTGGCTGGATACATGTCCATTTTCAGCAGAGGCCCGAGGAGAAAAGCTCCACTATCAGACTAAGACAATACATGAGGAATACTTTACTAAATAAATCAATTTTTTAAAAAACAAAAAACAAAAATGTACAGAGACAAAATACAGTATGCCTGGACTATTTTAAGTAGGTAACAAACAGAGTTCACATTATGTGGCTGAGGAGTTAAGCTCAGGCACAAAAATATAAAGTTGAGTTAAGGATATCTGTAGTCAAGCTAAATAATTTAATCATCGGTCAGTAGGTTAGAAGGCAGATTTGGTAGTTAGCAGAGGGAAAGAAACTGATGGTAACAAGTGTTAAAAAAGCAAGTTAGAAGGTAAACAGGTAGATTGGTAGTAAAGCTATGGGAAAAAGGGGAGAAAAGATAGATAGAAATTGTGGATAGAATAAGGTTACGTAGGGTAAAAGTATTTTAACATAGTTAAATGTTATGAAAGTCAAGTTGAAAAGGAGAGTGAGGAAGCAGGATAGAGATGAAATGCTATGGTAGTAGGATAAAGATGGTCTAGGTATGGCTGGAAAGAAAATAGAGAGAGGATGGCTATACGGTGAAGTAGGCAATAAGATTGGAGAAAAAGAGTGAAGGTCCAGTGAAGGGGGCTGAGGATGTTAGTCTAGGTAAGAAAGGGAGTGGAAAGAATTGCAAGTAGCAGACTGGATAGAGTAATGAACAGTACTATGCTCAGTCAGGATTGGAGCAGGGGCATAGCCAGTGAATTAGTAGGTGGTTTTTTATCTGTTTTTTGAAAAGGTGACATGATGTTAGGGAGGTCAGTTCAATGGGAAGTTTATTCCAGTAAGAACCGATAGTGTTTGCAAATAGGGAATCACCTGATTTGTTATGAGATTTCAAGGTAGTAACTAGTAACTTGTTGGGTGATCTGAGTGTCTTGAGATTTTTATAAGGTGTGATGAGTTTATTTAGTATGGGTATATTGGATGGGTAATGAAGAATTTTGAAAGTGATGATTAGTTGTTGTAGGAGTATAAGGTTCGGGAGTTCAAGCCAGTTGAGTTTCTTTAAGTTAAGACAGTGGTGAGTTTGGAAAGGTGAGCCAGTGGCAAATCTGGCTATACTGTGGTAGGCAGTATTCAGTTTCTGAAGATTGCCTTTAGATAAGTTGACAAAGGAGGGGGAGGCGTAAGTTAGTGTAGAGATAAGGTGAGTTTGGGCAAGGGCTACTCGGGAGGTTGAAGTGAGATAGGGCTTTAGCCTGTATAGGGCACCAATCTTTTATTGACAGTTTTGATAGTTAAATCAATGTGACAGTCAAAATTTAGCTGGTTATCTATGGTGACGCCTAGGAGTTTAGTGCAGTTGTCAGGTTTGATGATAGTGCCATTACAGGATGTTATAGAAAAAGAGATAGGGGTGGATTTAGAGGTAGGGGTAAAGAGTAGTAGTTTGGTTTTTTTGGGATTAAGGAGGAGACAGATGTGTTGAAACCAATTTTCTGCTGCAGTAAAGACTACTTGGGTAGTGGAGTGGAGTTCTGCTGGGGTAGAGGCAGAGCAGATGAGAGTGGAATCATCTGCATATTGTATACATGTGGATGTTGGTAGGGAATTGGGCAAATTATTGATGAAAATGGAGAAAAGTAGGGGGCCTAGGATAGATCCTTGTGGGACACCAATAGTAACAGGGAGTTGAGTGGATAGATGGCTGTCCCACAGGACAGCTTGTTTTCTATTAGTCAAATACGAGTTGAACCACTGTAATGCTTGAGAATCCAGTGATAGAGATTTTAAGGTATCGAGGAGAAGTTGATGGTTGACCATATCAAATGCTTTTGAGAGGTCCAGAAATAGTGCAGATGAGAATAGGTTTCTATTTCGATTTTTATTTATGGTGTCAGAGAAGGAGAGAAGGGCAGTAGTAGTGCTGTGGTAGGGTCTAAAACCATGTTGAGAGTCTACAAGCAAGTTGTTATTTAAGAGATAGTTTAGAAGTTGATGGTGAATACAGCGTTCCATTATTTTGGATAGAGGCGATAGAAGGGCAATAGGTCTAAAATTGGATAGTTCATTAGAGTTTCCACCTTTATGGAGTGGAATAATGTGGGAGATTTTCCAGCAGGATGGAATTTTGGATTCTGTTATGGTTCTGTTTATTAAGATGGATACTGGGTAGGCTATTTCTTTTGCAGCTAATTGAAGGTATTCAGCTGGAAGTTTG
>NC_056739.1:1611470812-1611498312 GCF_019279795.1 Protopterus annectens | reverse complement strand
GGGGATAAAAAAATGTAAAAAATGCCAATTATTAAAAAATGAAAGCAGTAGTCCAAGTATATATGTCCTCATCATCATATAAAACTTACTTTCAGTTTTTGGATAATATAGTAGATCACTTCTGGGCCTGATACTTTGAATGAGTCTTTATTGAGGTATTTTTCAACACAATTTCAAAGTTTCATAGGTGTTTACATTATCCTGACTTACACCCTTCAGTTTTAAATATTTTAAAAATCATTCAATACCTTGCTCATTGGGGATAACAGTACATAAATAAGTCCTTGTCATCAGCAGTAATAAATAAATAATTTTCATTACAGTCAAGTTGATTTATGTTCCCAAAAAAGTCCCAAGAGTCTTTATAAATGTGTTTTTTTTGGGTAACCAGATGTTTTAATTTTTTTATGATGGAATATGGCACACGGGTGTGTTATCTGACTTCAGTACCCTAGCCAAACACTTAATGGAATGGCCAGACCACGTTTTTAAATTTGCATTTATGGAAAAGGTATCCCCTAGTGAATGTGGTGGACCATGGCAACTTAAGCTGGAAGAAAATGAGTTAAACTGGCAGCTCACACTTAATACAAGTTCTTGGCCAGGGATTATTGATCAGATTTCTATTAGCTGTCTTTTAAAACTAAGAGCTTTAGAAAGATGATTTTGCTACCTTTTTATCAGACAGATTTTCTCAGTATAGCATTTATTATTTAATGATTGCTCTTACATAAAACTATTTATTATTGTATGGTAAAAGAAAACTTTCAGGTTTATGTATTCAGATAGTCAGCTTTTAATTTTTGTTTACTGTAGTTTTTAACTTATTGAATATGTTGCCTTAATGCATGATTTATTCAGGAGATTCAGCTGTCAAATGATTTAAAGCTGATCACATGATTTAAAAAAGTTGTCATACGACCTTTTAGAATTACATTTAAACAGTGTATGTTTGGTTCACTTCATCTGAAGAAGTTTTATTATAAAATAAAAAGAAGGTGCTAATATTACGTTTCAAGTTGTTTGAGCTAGATTTGTTGGAATCTCTGAGGCCTTGTGTGTGTTTTTTTTTATCAATTTGTCTTCTGTTTTGGTTTGGTTTAATCTCTGACCCTGCTTTATTGGAAATGTTGCATATCCACAAGTCAAATGGCACATGGGTTACTCCCTCTAAAGACCTTAACCTGGTATGTGTCATTAATAGAGCCTGCTAGAGGGACAGATTTGTCTCCCAGAGGTTATCACACCTTTGGAACAGACTACGACTGCATGTCAAACAGTGCACCTCACTGGCCCTCTTCAAACACAATCTAGACAATTGGATGGGTAACCATAAATTCACCCTGGGGGTTCCACCTGTGTCTATCTTGGACAGGGGCAATAGGTGCTGATCGTGGAAACAAGGGTAACCTGGGTAGGCTTGTAAAAGCCCTAAGACCATTAGCCTTGTAACTTCCTATGATCCTATGACTGGTGGTGTAATACTGAAGTAAGTCCTTTAATTTGGTGGTAAGGGGTTGGATTTAGAATGTTTTGATATTTTTCTGAAACTGTTGCAATGTTAGTCTGATGACCATTTTTTAAAGTGTTTGAGGGGTCAGAGAATAAAACTGCACTGTGCAGCATGGCTTTTTACACTTCAGTGGGTACCAAATTCTAGTCTTTAAGCTGAAATACAAAACTTTCATCCAAAGCACAAGTGCTTTAATCTGTCAAATTTGAGCACACTCTTTCAACAATGTTTCTATACCATTCCAAAGTCACAGAAGAGATGAAAGCATAAATCTGACTGCAATGAAGAAACAGTTATTGTCATTATCTTTAAGGAACAGTGACCTTGGATATGAGTATAACACTTACATGTAGCCTTGCTTTAACTCCTATTAAAAAAAAAAAAAAAAAAAAGAAAAGAAAGAAAAAATGTGTACTTCCAATCTTCTGATCATTGTTATGTGCTTTCACTGAAAATTGTTCAGTTTTGTACTGGCTCCCAACAGGACTCAAATAAAATCTTTGTAAAGGGATCTTAAACATAGGAAATTACATCTCTGTCTTTGTTTCTCTGCTTCAGTAAGGATTTAAGGTTATTATCCAGTCTTACATGCAGGATACATTTGAAAGCACCCATACACAAGGGTACAGAGTGTAGGATAAAGTTTCTTTGTTCTTGAAATTTATTTATGACAGAAAACAGCCAAATCTGATTTTTAATCTGGTGAGGGTTTAGACTAACATATATGGTGCTGGGGATTTTAGCAGCTGCAATGTCACAGTAGTGATATATGGTGATTTGACTGTGCTCTGCATTTGTGTGGTCTACTGCAAAGCTAGGTACAAACTGAGAAAAACATATGTTACCTATACTGCTGTGTATAGTTATCCTAAGTTAGTTAAGCACAGTTGTCATTGATATTTTCTTCCTATGTCTATTTGCATGCATCGAAAGTCTTGGGACTTAAAGAAATAATGTCACCACTGCTAAGGTTAATGAGGTCTGAAGCAGACAATTCTGTCATTTGATTTGTAAGTTCCAGGGTTGCTGCCTGCACATCCACTGCTACTGGCACTGCTCAGGCAGTATATTTCACAGCACCGAGTAAAGCTGAATTAAGATATTTAACTAATGCTATGATTCTAACTACTCTGACAGCACCCAAGACTTTGGGTCCCTACAGGCAAATAAACAACCATACAAAACTGTATCTCCTTTAATATAATCTAGCAGAGGGTTAAATAATCATTTTGCTGATCTGAATGTTATACTTAGCAGACATTTCCTCCTCTGAGCTCATTTCCAATTTGACTGACTCACTGTAATGAAAGTTCTTGATTTTGTTGTAATATATAGTTGTTACTTAAGGCAAGACATGACTAATTGTGAATCACAGGTGTAACTTTCATTTTCTTTGACTTTATTCAGGAAATAGGCATAATCCTACCAAGAAAATGTGAAAGTTCTGATTGGGAGAAACTGATTCCTTTCAGGGTTATTATCTTAGAGATATGCCCTTTTGATAAGCCAAATAGCAAGCATGTTATGATTTTGCACTAAACTCACTGATATTCCTACATAGCACTTTTAAAGAAAAAAGCAGCCAAGTACAACAACTGAACAACTGAACCAAGAGGCGTAAAAAACTGCTGCTGAACGCCAATGCGTAAACTGTGTGGCAAAATCCAAACTGTCACGAATGAATACAGTTCACTCCAAGTGGTATAACTTTTATTGCACAAAATAAAGGATTAAGCGCTTTCACCTACTGACAACGTAGGCTTCATCAGAATGCTTCTGATGAAGCCTACGTTGTCAGTAGGTGAAAGCGCTTAATCCTTTATTTTGTGCAATAAAAGTTATACCACTTGGAGTGAACTGTATTCATTCGTGACAGTTTGGATTTTGCCACACAGTTTACGCATTGGCGTTCAGCAGCAGTTTTTTACGCCTCTTGGTTCAGTTGTTCAGTTGTTCTACATAGCACTTTCACAAAAGCCATTCAACACATTGGGAATCAGTGAGGTCTGCACATCTCACTCTCTGAAGCTTAAAATAATTAAAATAAGTTATTAGTAACACTAGTTATATAATCCCTGCAAAATGACATACATTCAGTGATTAGTAACCAAACCAAATGTGATATTTCATTACAATTTATTTTTTTTTATATTGCTCATTTATGTGGACCATGTTGTAGACCCTTCTCATCTATGATATGAGCTGCAAGAATAAATGCATTACAGAAGCACAGTTCATAGAATTCCTGATTTTAACAAGCGTGTTTTAAGAGGCAGAATAAAATGGCAGCATTATGAGCAATCCACATTGACACAGAAAATAATGTAAACTCGGCAGAATCAGCATTTAGAGAACCATACTGAAGATCACCAATTGGATCTTTCAAGCAAAAACCTGAGACGGTGACGCATCATGCTTCCTGTATGTCATAAGTTGTAAAGCAAGCTGCAACTAAAACTCTATTAACAAATCTACTAGTAAAACTGTGTACACATTGACTTAGGTTACTAATAAGTAACATCAACAAGAGCAACTGAAATAGATTCCAAAGTAGTGGCTGCAGAATAGCCCATGGAATAGCTGACAAGAAAATCATATGTTCAGCATTAGGTCACTGATGCCATAGCCTACGCTATATGGGGTATATTATGCTAAGGATCGCATGTCTGGCTAGTATTCTATGCTCTTGGGTGCATACTATGCATCATGTCCAAGTAAGCATGAAGGTGTGCAGATGTAAAAGCTGAGGTAAGCCAAAATCCAGAACTTTCTTGTTGGAAAAAGCAGACTGTCTCCACTGCTTCTTCTGTGGTTTGCAGGTCAGCTAGTTTCTGATATTGAGCAGATAAGTACTCCATTTGGGGACTTTCCTTCCACATTTCTGTGAAAACTAGTTTTTTTTTCTTAAGTCTAAGACAAAGGGGAACTTTCTGTGTGGATGTCAGAGACCATGCAGAGGCTCCCACATAGTTTGTCTTTTTTATTTAGAAGAGGAACATGACATCTGGTCATGCTTAATATGTTTATCATTTATCTATAAAATGAAAAGGAGTTGGCTTAGCTCCCTCAAACTTTACATTGAAAGCCAGTGGCTTAAAGTCCTTACACAACCATCTATGAATCATACTGCTAGTACCTCAGACATCTCCCTTCCCTTTAGTATCAGGTTCTCACTCCTCCTACTGTGGTATCCTCTCTTAATCAGCCCACAACAGATGACTCTGCTGTGGCTTCACTGTAGCACTCAGACCATTCAGCTTCTTCAGCTCCTCAGGAATCCACTAAGAGTTAGGAGCCTAGCATTTCCAGTGCTGGACATTACCTTTTGCAAAGAAGGCAGAACTACTCTTGGTCATTTTGGAAGGTGCTGATGATGTCCAGCAGAATTTAGTTCAGGAAGAGGTACCTGGGAATAGGTCTGGATATTGTAGTCTACCTGGAATTTCTGTTTAGAATACCCAAAGAAAAAATACTCAGAAATTTTAACTCCTTTCTACTTATTCTACCCTTCTTCTGAGAAATCACATGAGGAAAGGCCGAGTGGTACACTGGAAAGGCTGAGTGGTACAGTGGTTAAGGTATATGCCTTTCAACCACAAGGTGCAAGGTTTGATTCTCTCCACTGGAAAGAGTTTAGGCATGGGGTTGGGAGGGTGGCCTGATGGTTAAGGTGTTTGTCTTGCAAGCACAAGGTGCAGGTCTCGAGTCTCACAAAGGATAATGGCTAGGCTTAAAATGGCTCGCAAGGGCAGTTAGCTTAGTACTAATCTATGAATTGTTCTTCTTTAAGGGCCTAGGCCCTTTTAGTTACTCCATGCTGCTTCCTGTCATTTAAAAAGGAAGAGATATCCCTCTCCTGATTCTAACTCTGTTTCTGATACTGAAGAAGCAGGACTAGATTATTCTTCTCAAGTATCTTCGTCTGAAAGCCCAGACTCAGAATTTGAAGAAAACTTTTCTTCAGATTCCCCTTTTGAAGGATTGTCTTTCTCTGATGCTGTAGGAAGGATGAGTGACTTATTTCAGTTGGAACACAAGGAAATATCTTACACTTAAAAGAAGCATTGTGGCCTTTTACAGGCAGGGGGGATAGCCATAGGTTCAGGTGTTTCTGTCAATGGGACATTAGGAAATGCATTTAATGCTGCAAGTACTCCCCCTGACCATCAGGGTATTGCTTCTAGGAAACCAGATAAACTTTACAAGGTACCCCAGGCACATAAACATCTTAGAGCTGAGCCCCCTGTGCTTTCCTTATCAAAAATCTCAGGATCTAAACATCTCACTCCTTCTAATCTTGTACCATCAAATAAGGATGGCAGAACCTCTGACATGTAAGGAAAAAGGGTGTACACTTCTTCAACCCTACCTTCCAGAACTGTTAGTTGTCAAGCAGATATGTCCAAATATCTTTGCATCATTTGTTGAAATTAATAAAGCTACTGCAGAACTACATCCTTCATAGATGAACTGCTCTTTACTTTCTATGCTTTCCTCAGTAATACAAGTCACAAAACATTATATGAGATGTTCTTATGATGCAGCTGATCTTGTATCTAGAGATGCAGCATCTGGATCATTGATGGGCAGGTGTACATGGCTAAAGTCCCAGAATCTGCCAGAAGAAGTCACACCTGAAATTTGTAATGCTCCCCTTTGTAAAGAGGTTTCATTTGGAACTCTATCTGCTGATGTTCTAAAGAGATTTGATGAAAAGGTGGGAAACTAATCCAAGGGGTAAAGTAGATTTTTCAGTTCCCTATATCTAAACACAGCAAAAATTACCCTTCCAACCCTGGGACCTTTTACAGGAATCCATTTAAACAATCCCCAAAAAAGTCAGGAAAGTAACATTTAAAAAAGAAATAATGGTAGGAGAGCTCTTAAGAAAAAAAAATGGTGCATCTAAAACCTAGTCTCATTTCAAGAAAAATGATTGACTATGCCCCTTTTTCCTTCTCTGCCCCCCCCCCCCCCCAACATTGGCAACTACCTAAATCATTTAAAGTATCTTCCTCCATGGTTCCAGATTACAACAGACTCTTTCATACCAACACTTATTCAAAACTTGCAGAAGTAGCAATGGGAATTCTTCCCTTTAAACTTAGAAATTCTGCCCCATCCTCAAAATCCTCAAAATCTTTCCTCCCATCACTGCTCACATGCTTTCCTAAGGAGTGATCAAACCTCTATCAGATGATCAAAAAAAAGGATTCTATACAAGAATATTTATAATGCTCAAAAAGTAGTGTATATGTTGCTCTCTTTTGGATCTGTTCTTTTTAAATCTTCACATCAGGGTTCCAAAGTTCAAAATGTTCACTCTGCAGTGTCTTTTCCTTTAATACCTCCTCCGACTTTCTTTTCTAGGCCAAAGAGATGCAAACCACCATATACCCATTCTCATGAACTTGAGATACTTTCTAAGATTTTTGATAGCTGGTTCACATTTTAAGTTCTCTTCATTACCTTTCAGTTTGTCTAAAGCACCAAGGTTATTCACAGAGAATTGAGCAGCAATGATTGCTTTCTGCAGGTTACAAGGCATCCACACCTTTCCCTACTTGAATGATTCCATATTTTTGCAGATTCTATTTGAATTATTCAAGAATCTCTCCATTTTGTCAGAAATATATTTCAGTACCTAGGTTCTCACATCAGTCTGGAGATATCATCTCTTATTCCTTTCTAAAGGGTAACATTTCTAGGATGTCTGATAGACAGTTTCCAATTGATGGCATTCTTGCATCAGGAAAAAGTAACCTTTTACCAAGAACATTTTCTACAGTTTTCTCAGCAGCCTTTAACAAAAAGAAGGGAAACCTCAGGAGTATGGAATATTTGACTTTAACAATTCTCATGATTTCTGTAGCCAAACTACACATGAAGAAAATCCAATTGTTCCTCATATGGATCTGGACCCAGCATCCTCTTGTCCTTTCAAATCTCTGTGATGAACTTTATCAAGAAGGAACGTCAATGGTGGATGGACCAACTGTTTCAAAATACAGATCTTCCAATTGTCCCTCAAACCAGACCCAGTCTTCAGCCACTGATACTTCAGACTTTGCTTGGGAGGCTGTATCCAAGGAATTCATGGTGCAGTGACTCTGGAACCATCATTTTGAAAACAAGCACATACACTTCAAAGAAATGATGGCACTGGTAAATATACTGAAAATTATGAACTATCTGTTGACTGCAGGGCCTCATTTAGTAATCACTGCTGTCATGTGGTACACAAACAAGCAAGGAGAATCAGGTCCTACCCTGGGCAGAAAGCAATTCAGCACAAACTGTCACTTCAGGATCTTTACCTTCTGTCAGAGCAGAATATTGAGACATACACTCAGTAGGTCCAGGACAGACTACCATGAATGGATATTGCACACAGTGGTCTTTGAGAAGATAATCTACCTGTGGGTGACTATCCAAGTAGATTTAACAGTTGAAAAAAATCTGCTGCAGCACTCCATGCAGAAGGCCTGGACGACAGATGCCTTTACATTCCAATGGAGAAAAATGTTTATGCATGAATTCCCCCCTTTACCATGATAGCTAGAGTTCTTTTAAAACTGAAGAAGAAGAACTCTCCAAAAATAACTTTGTAAACTCTGTTTTGTTCTAGACTACTTCTCCCTTCTCTTCAAGTTAGCCAAGGGCAGTAACCAGACTCTTCCCCATAGGATAGACGTGCTTACTCAGGATGAGGGATCCCTGATTCACTCTTCACCAACCTACAAATTCTACATCTGATGTTCCTGAGAACATGCAACAAGTTTTAAAGGAGGCTAAAAAGCCTGCTACTAGAAAGTCCTATTTTGCGAAGGGGAAGTGATTTTCTAGCTGGTGCCATAAAATTAAACAATCTTTTAAAGGCTGAAGCTCCATTGGTTCTTCAATATCTGTGTGGATTGATTACATCTGGCCTACTTTACTCCTTTATAAAGATTTATCTCCCAGCCATTTCTGTCTGTCTGTCCTTATTCCTCCATTTTATCATTATCCCAGGTAAACGATTTTTTTAAAAAGAGGTACTTAATGTACCCTTCTAGAAAAACTGGTGAATCCTCCTTGGGATCTCAATGTTGCATAGAAAAACACTTTTTTACTTTTGAACCAGCTCATTGGGCTGATTTAAAGTTTTTGACATGGAAAACAGCGCTACTTAGTGCTCTGACTTCAGCTAGGAGACCGGTCTGAATTGCAAGTTGTTATTGTAACTCACCCCTATTTTACCTTTCATAACTATAGAGTATTTTTAAGAAACAGCCCTTCCTTCATTCCAAAGGTAGTATCAGAATCAAACTTAAATCAATCTATTCATTTCCTTGTGTTCTTTCTTGAACTAAGAAATAAGGGAGAAACAATACTGTATACTCTGAATGCCCATAGGCAACTCAGAAACAATATTGATAAGACAAAGGATTTTAGAAATTCGGGTCAACTTTTTATTTACTGTCATGGTAAGAAAAAAGGAAATCCAGTCTCTAAACACACTGCTTCCAAATGTATATCACTAGAATCCAGTTTTGTTATTCTTGTCATATAAAAACCCTTCCTAGCATGGTCAGAGCTCAATCTACCAGAGCCCTGCCTACTTCTACAGCTTTGTGGAAAAGGGTGGAATCTAGAAGTATGCTAGAGATGGAAACATTGTCATATATAAATGCTTTCACTAAAGGTTATAAGACTGACCACTTTTCCAGACCAGGAAGAGGCATTGTGCATTCACTAATATAAACTCAAAGAACTGTACAGAGATCACGGTACAGTACGGTTTGGGAAATTCATGCTTTTCCTCACTGTAGTGTGATCTTGGAGTTGGAATATATAGTTAGCAAGGGGTTGCCCCCCTGCAAAAACATGATGTTAGGTATAGGAGTTTCCTTTACCTGAACTCCTATATGGACATCATAAAGTCAAAATAACATGCTGACCACACTGCTAAAGGAGACTACCTGGACCGTGTTGGTTGACTCAAATACACTTTTGGTTTAGCTCCTATATGGACATCATGTAATGTGTTTGGCAACAATGCCAAATCTGCTGAATTCGTTCAGTTGATTCGACATTGTGACTTGTTCTACATTTTGACTTTTGTTTTGTATTTGGTGTGTCAAACGAAAATTATTTTTCCGTTCGACATTTTGATAGTAAACCTACACTAAGTGCAGTCTTGGAGTTGATATATTTAAGTAGCAGGGAGTGTGGGGTTTGCCCCCCTGCTCATACTTGGTGACAACTGCTATGCTTTGTTTTATATGTGTTTCTGTGTGTCTTTGCACTGGCATATTAGCATTATTTGTATTCTGTGTGTTTTCAGTCTTTTGAGTTTCAGGCTTTTGGTTTCAGGCTTATGAATTTCGAGCTTATGATGTTTCAGTCTTCTGAAGGGGAACTATATACATATATATATATATATATATATATATATATATATATATATATATATATATATATATATATATATATATATATACATACACACACACACACATACGCACACACACACACACTCATACACACACGTTATTAGTCAATGTCCAACATAGCTATATACAAAATTACAAAACTTGTGAGGTAAATTTCCTGCTGCAATGGAGACTGATCAGACATGTAGTTACTGCAGTGGCTGCTTCTTGAAAATGAGAAACCCAAACCATTATGGAAAAGTAAAGCAAGTTGTGGACTTTATTTCATAAACAGCTATAAATTTATCAAATACTTTAAACTTTAAAGAGAGTAAATGACATTCTCAAGATCTGTGGATTAATGGGGGTAGGGATGAATTTAGCTGGCAAGATCACTGATTTTTTTTTCTGTGGTACATAGAATCAGGCACCCATGAGCTTCAACTGTATGGGATTACTATAGAGAAAATCAGATATAATTTTCATATAAATTTCTTTGGCCTTAATATATGCTGAACGGGGCTCCAAGTAAAAAACACATTAGAGGTTTGTCCAAGTGATTCTAAAGTATCTGAATATTTTGAACTGGTATAAGTTATACCTATGGTTAACGTGGTGGTCAAGTGACATTTTGTTGGGACCCAACTCTCAATCATATTTTGATGATCCTTATCAATAAGTGGAGAGTTGGATTTGCTCCCCTGCAGGGCTGAAGGCAGCTTCCATTTTCAAGATTTGCTACTTTGTCCAATAGTTTGGATTCAGCAGCAGATTAAATAACAAATAATGCATAGAAAATTCACTCTGTTCCTATATATCTGTGTGTATACATGTGTGTGTGTGTGTGTGTGTGTGTGTGTGTGTGTGTGTGTGTGTGTGTGTAAAAATGCCAAATGTCTGATATAAAACATACATGTATTTAACTGCCACTGTACATATATATATATGTACATATCCTAACAATGTATCTCAGATAAAAAAAGGTGTTGAAAGGCGCAGATGGTATTTATCTACATGACTGGTGTGTCAACATTTTATCTACATTCTTTGTGTCATCAAAGCTTCCTAAATTCCCCATAACTCATCATATTTGCACTGTTCAGTACATACTGAGGTACAAATTCACCTATCACTTACATACAAAACGCAAACACATGCACACCTGTAAAAAAACATAGCCCGTGTAAAATAACCTCCTTGCACTTTAGAAACAAGTAAAATAAATTTAAAAATGTAAACTAAAAGATGGACTGAATTTCCCATGCACTACAACATAAAAAAATAATAGAATTCACACATTTCAAACATAAAATCCAATAGCCCCCAAGGTACACGGCTCTCCAGAATCAGATCCCTAGAAAATATATTTGATCATATTATAAAAAAATTGGTAAAATAATACAAAATAAAATTATAATTGTATCTTGCTACTTTGAAAACTAGTATTACAGGCAAAACAGACTTTATTCCATCAAAAATATCCAAAAATAACTAAAACAATGCAGCGGAACTATAAAATTAGTAAATCCTTACACAATCTTCTTCACTGTTGAACTACATCAAACTGGCACTACAAAAATAGAATGATGAAAAATTATCTTATAGGAGCCTACAAGACATTCCATACATAAACACACATATAAACTACAAAGTACTATTTGAATTTAGGCAAGTAGCCTAGCCCACTGAATTCAATGTGACCATAACTCTGCACACTGCACAAAAAAGCATATAATACAATGGGTGGGGGTCTGCTTTTTTGATACATGAAATAACATGTACTGTGGGATATGAAAACTCAGTTAATATCTCCTAGCTTCACCACTAATCATGAAATTCATTCTCTAAATCTAAAGTGCATACACTAGACCCCTTACATATTCAATATATGGATAGCATATATGTAGTCATGCTTGAAGAATATGCATAAATAGCTATAATACATTATATTTGTGAATGTGTACCCTGAATGCATTTTTCTCTGCCTGTTTCTTAGTTCTAAATGGCTCAGTCATATGAAAAGATATTGTTAACCCAGGTGGGGAAGAACAGCTCAGTCATCTTCACTTCTTGAGTCTGCCTACATTCAGCAATTAAAAACATGGCTGTCATAATACAGCCTGCTAAGCAAATAGCAGTGTGTAACCATCGACAACATGGACCCCACAAAAAAAGAACAAAATTGAACATGGTTTCTTACAAACTGTGGTTCACGGTTGATGTCATGTAGGTCCAGTGATAATATGTAGTCATTACTGCCCACATACATTCTGTCGTGGTCCTCATCCATTAGTAAAATTCTATAATCAGACGTATTCAGCTGTAAACTGAGTTGGTGGGCTGTGCTTGTAGCTTTTAACTCTAGAAAAGAAAAGACCAGTAATTATGTTAAAATGGTGAAGAATGTGAAAGGAGATCATACATTAACTTTCTGTGTTTTGTACTGTCCTGTCTAGCCCATCACAAGTTTATCTGCCTTTTGTTGTGTAGAGATGAGAGTTCTATTTAATCCATTACTGCCAGCTGTCATTCAATTTGATTTTCTAGCCAGTAAGTTTTGCAACAGATTATACTATTCTGATGTATTCTTATGACAGAGAGGGAGAAATACAAGTCTTCACTGTCACTGGGGTTGCATTTATTTTAAGTGCTATTGTTTATTGTGGTGGTTGACTACATCCCACACCAGATAAGGACCATAACAGATTCACTTGTGCTAATTCCTGAGTAGGAGAGGAACTTGCTCCTGTAGCAAAACATTTAGCAGTCACCCTATAGCTGCAGAATGCAGGGGGAAGCAGCTACAGGGGATAAAGCAGTTTATATGCTTACTGCTTTTGTTAATGGTAATAGTATGACTGGATAGAGCCCTTTTTCAACAGGGGTCTGGTGAGAAAAACTCCAGGACAGATTAGTTGAGATGGCATTGTTGCATGATACTTTCGCAGTTAGGAATATAACAACAAAGAATAATTCATGCTTTAATGTAGAAGATTGTCTTATTACATAAAGGATAAAGAATAAACTCAAAAATCTAAGACTGTAGTAAAAAACTGTTAAGGAAAGCTAGTGGTAGTAGTCTATGAAATTATCAAAAGAACGAAGTAGTTCAAGAAAAAGTGGGAGATAGAAAAGAAGGACCAGGCTAGGGGACAATACTGGCTGAATAACAAAGAGACAACAGCAAAGAACAAGTCATCACAGGCACTGAACCAACTTCTGGAAACTGACTCAGCAGGTGTTATAAAGAAACTCTATCAGGTTGCATGGCAAAGCCAGAAGATACAGAAGGCAATCATCAAACAACATTCATAAGGGATGCCAGCATTAACTTGTTACCCAGTCCACAGGAAGTCAAAGATGGATAGAAAGAGTACTTCCAGACTCTTCTGAATGGAAAAAACACAAAGTGTACTTGCCCAAACACACTTTACAATGAAAGAGAACGTACTACCTCTCAGCTGTACAGATTTTTGCAGAATCCAAAAGGCAAGGATACCTAGGTTCATAGGTTCATATTAGGCTATCTGCCCTAGGGCATTTATAAGCCTAGCCAGAGTGTGTTTGGCTTTCGCCACCCCTTGGAATGAGTATACTGTGCCCATTTTAAGGTTTAGTTTACTGTACCTCTGTCTAACAGTGACACAGAAGTGACCCCCGGGGTAAACCTACGATCCCCCATCCACTCGTCAAGATTTCTCTTGAAGATAGTCAGTGAGGGGCTCTGTCTAACATGGACTGGGATTTTATTCCAGAGTGAAGGGAGCCTCTGGGTTATGGATCTGTCCCTCCAGCATGTCCTATTTATTTCCGTGCTGAGGTTCAAATCTCTCGCTCGCGTAGCTCTGGTGGATTTGGATTTTCTGAGGTGGAGCATGTCCATTAGTCCCGGGTTGGACATGGCCTTGTACATCAGGCATAGATCGCCTCTGAGTAGGCGGTATCCTACTGAGTAGAGCTGGAGTTTCTTTAGCCGGGCAGCATATGGCATATGTTTGAGTCCCTTGATCCTCTCGGTGAGGTACTTTTGGGGTCTTTCCAATTGCTGCAGGTGTCGAGTAAGGTACATCCCAAATGGGCATTGTACTCAATTATGGGCCTGATGAGGGAAGAGTAAAGGGGCACAATGACCTCTCCCGATCTAGATGTGAATCCCTTCATGATAAGGTGGGCAATATAGAAGGTCTTTCTAACCCCTTTGGCAATGTGAGTGTCAAATGAGAGGTTACTGTCAACTTGGGTCCCTAGGTCCCTAATTACTTCTTCCGTACTTAATGGATTACCACCTATGTGGTAATTTGTGGGCACTTTGTTTTTCCCAAAGGGTATGACTATACACTTTTTGGCGTTTAGTTTAAGGCCATGGCTCTGGCACCAGTTTTCCGTTTCTATGAGACCCTTTTGAAGGATGCTTGTGTCTGCTGGAGAATCAATTATGGCACCCAGTTTGCAGTCATCTGCGAACTTGGTCAGCCACAATCCTCCCATGTTAGCCTGTACCTCAGAAAAATAAATACCGAACAAGAGAGGTCCCAGGACCGAGCCCTGTGGGATGCCACTTGTGACTGGTATAGAGTCCGACATGGCTCCAGCAATTCTGACCTTGTGGGTTCTGTCCTTGAGCCAGTTTGCAACCCATCTTATGGCATAGGGGTTTATATTTAAGCTGGAGAGCTTTTCTATGATGCCCGAGTGGGGTATTGTGTCGAAGGCTTATGCAAGGTCAAGGCAGGCTGTGTGAACTACCTTACCCTCATCAATGGCTTTGGTGACTGTTTCAAAGAAGTCAACCAGGTTCAAGAGGCAGGATCTGCCCTTAACAAAGCCGAATTGGGTAGGATCCAATGTCTGTAGGTCCCCAATGTCTTTGTTTATGAGTTCCATAATGATCCTCTCCATAGCTTTGCAGACCAGGCTTGTCAAGCTTATGGGGTGGTAGTTTCCAGGGTCCGTAGAAGCACCTCCTTTGTGGAGTGGGACCACTGTTGCTGTACACCATTCTTGGGTACATATCCTGTAGTAAGGCTGAGATTAAACAGCTGCCTTATGTGTGGGTTTAGCTCTTCTTGGAGTTCATGTAGCACGCAACCCGGGACACCGTCTGGTCACATTGATGCTGTGTTTTTAGCTTTGGAGAGGGCGGCTCTCACCTGGGCATCTGAGATGTCAGGGAGGCAACACTCTGCTGGGATAGATATTTGTCCTTTTGGGGGAGAGGGGGAGAGAAATTTGCACTGAACCTGTCTGCTAGTATGTTGGCAATGTCTGTTGGTTCAGTGTATTTCTTGTCATTTTGGACTAAGTCTGAGCATATCTGGGAGTTTCCACCCAGGTTTCTAACATAACTAAAGAAAGCCTTATGATTATCTTTAGTGTCTTGTGCAAATTTTCTCTCAAAGTTGGCCTTGGATGATTTTATGAGTGTTCGTAGTTTTTTACTAGTACTGATCAGAGATGCCTTCCCTTTTAGGGATTTTGCTCTATCATGTAGTAGCTTCCTCCTTCTGTTGTATAGCTTATTAATGGCTGGGGTCCACCAGACAGGACGCCTGCTTTTGGGGGAATGGGTCTTGGTTTTATTTGGGATTGCATGATCCATGCATTCCTGTAGGTGTCCATAGAATGCGTTAATAAAGGATTCAGCAGAGTGGGCTGTGGTTTCCACTGGCCCGGGGGCCTTGAAGGATTCCACTTCAGTCTTAAGAAGTGTGAAGTTGGCTTTTGAGAAGTTCTTCACTGTGGTCTTCTGTGCTGGGGGTGGGGGTGGGATGTGGATTTCCAGGGAGATTAATTTATGGTCCGATCTTACCAATGAGGGGTATACTTCTGGTATGGAACATTTTGTCCCCATGTTTGTGATGATCAGGTCTAATATGTTTTCCCCTCTTGTGAGAGAGGTGACTAGTTGTTCCATAGCATTTGAGTTTATGAATTCTAGGAACTTTTGGGCTAGGGTGTTGGGGCTTGAGTAATGCTCCCAGTCTATGTTTGGGTAGTTGAAGTCCCCCAATATGATGGTGTTTGGAGAGACCTTCATATTCTCCAGTGTCTTTAGGAAGGCTGAGTGGGGTTCCTGAGTTTGAGAGGGTGGTCTGTAGCATGCTACAAACTGGAGGGCAGTTTTGCCCACTGTTAGTTGCACATGGATGGTCTCTGATGCTTCGTGCATTGCCACTAACCTGGAGGTGTGGGTATCCTTGATGAATATGGATACTCCCTCCTTTTGTGGTTCGGTCCAAGTTCTGGGGCCAAAAAGCATGATATGAGGTATAACCTGGTAGTGCTGGGGTGCTCTCGGGAGCCTTGAACCAGGTTTCTGTCACTGCACAGGCACCGATGTTCTCCATACTGAGGAGGGCTTCGAGAGTGTGCATCTTGAGGTTTAGACTTCTGGCGTTGAGCAGCATTACCCTTAGTTTCTTTCTACTTGTGTTTTTTAGGGAGGTGGGTTTGTCTTTTGAGCCTTGCCTAAAAAGGCACTATGGGGGTGGCAAGAGCCTTTGTCAATATCCCGAAAGCCCAGGGGTGACAGGTTCAAGCCGTCCCTCGCAAAGCAGCGTGGCTTGTCGAGCATGTCATCCCAAGCAGGCAGACACTGGATCCCCTTAGAATGACCCCAATACTTAAGCCAATTGTTAAAATTGATCATTTTGTCTTTGTACTGTGGTATCATTCTTGGTGAGGGTAAGATGCTGCTTAAGGTCAGGGTCAATGGTGGTCAATGAAAGCCGGAGAACCAGATTTTAGTGTACAAAAACTTTAATACACACTTTCGTCAGGAAGACTTCATCAGAAAATGAAATGGTTAGTTCAATTAATATGGTGATGTAATTAATTAATTGATGGAGTGTTTTAAATTAATTGCTGAGTGTATATAAAGGTCTGCTTAGTTGGTATGAATTTTTTCTGATGAAGTCTTCCTGACAAAAGCATGTATTAAAGTTTTTGTATGTTAAAATCTGGTTCTCCGGCTTTCATTGACCACCAGGTATCTTTGCCTTTTGGAGTTTGTTTTTTATTGGCTGGACATGCATTTTTTCTTCTTAGATTTTTGCAGAATGTCCAGATGTTTGCCTCGTAATTTTTGCATGTTTCTCATAAAATTGTGGTTTTCTGGCAAATCACTGGAAAATAATTGAGGGTTGAAGTGAAAAAGTAATGACAGACATTTGAGTTTCAGTCTTCATACCTCTCAGAAAATTCATTCTAATGCAAAATCTATTATTCTATCTACTTTCTAAGTTTGTAAGAGCAACATTTAAAAAATGTCCATATTTGTGGGCCTTTGTCCCTCCATTATTTATTGCTTTGTCCAGATTTCTTGCTCTAAGAGGTTGAGAGGTATGGAAAGAAAGACCCAATTTGAAGAAAAAGTAAGAATAACACTAAGGAAAATTAAGTCAGGGAAAGTTGCAAGCTCAGTTAGGGTCACGGCAGATATGATCAAGATGTTGGGCAAGTTAGAGGAGAAATGGGTCATGAAGTTAGTCTTAGCAGTATGGAGAGAAAGGCATATCCCAGATGACTGATGAATAACCACTGTAGTGGCAGTGCACAAGAGCAAAGCAGACATTCATCAAACTCCAATCGCATTGTCTAAAAGTGATAGAAAGGGTGATTGATAAATGAATTCATACAGTAGAAGAAGAAAGTAAGATGGGAGATGAGCAGTCTGGATTCAGGTCAGGAAGCAGTACAATCACATTGATGTTTGCAGTGACATTGATGGTAGAGACGATGCTAATGGTAAATGGTCAACTGGGCATTCCTGGAGTTGGAGAAAGTATATGGCGAGGTTCTAAGAAAGCTGATTTGGGCAGTCCTGTGATGGTTTGAAATCATAGAAACATTGGTTGAATTAATGCAGGCTATGCACAAGGATGCAATGACATAAGTACAAATAGTATTTATATACATAGTGGGGTTCCCAGATGTTGTGGATGTGTATCAGGTCTCATCTCTGATCCTACTGCTACTCATACTGGAGTTGGGACTTCATTAGTAAACAGGTAAGAAGGGACAGATCAACAGAGAGCTGTGTGCAGATGATGTTACATTACAAGAAGATTTTGAATGGGAGCTACAAAGTACACTTGTGTATACTTACTATAAATGTAGATGTTGGATTGTATTCACTGTTGCAGTCATCACAATTGGGTTATCTGCCTGCAGGTAGCCCTCAGTCAGCCCGAATACCAGAGTCTTGGGATTTCTGCATCGGATGCCGTTGCTTCTTCCATGATGTCAGGTCATCAGGGGTATAAAACATGCAGCCGACGCCATTACATTAGTTTTTCTTGCCCCAGATGTCAGGGGCCCCCAAAATAGGAAACAATTACATGGTGTGGAACACCTGCAGTAAAAAGTAAATATACATAGCCATGAGATATGGCTAAGATATGGCTGAGATATGGTAGAAAGCATAGAAGAATCAGGGGGCTGGAAGGAGGGTAACCAGGACTGCAACAGTGAATACACTCGAACATCTACAGTTATGGTAAGTGTAAACAACTGTACTATGTTCTTCGTGTTTCACTGTTGTTGTCATCACACTTGGGTTGATTCCCAAAGCTGAGGAAGGGTGGAAGCAGTCAAGAAATAGTAGGGCTGGCTAGCAGGCCTTGTAAGACTGCTGTGGCAAATCCAGCTCTGGATTTAGAAAAGACAGGTAAGTGGTAATGTTTGGTGAAGGTGTGTACAGAACTCCAGGTTGCAGCTTCCAGTATGTCCCTGGTAGGTACTCCCCTAAGAAATGCTGTAGAGGTTGAGGTAGCCCTAGTGGAATCAGTTCTGATCCCCTGTGGGGTAGGTTTTCCATGGTGCTTGTAGCAGAAATGGATGCAGTGTGCTATTCTCTTGGAAATGGTTTGCTTTGAAATGGCCTTGCCCTCTGCCCCTGTAACAAAGCTGACTAGCAGCTGGTCAGATTTTCTGAAAGCTTAGTCTTATCAAGATAGAACCTGAGTTGTCTGTGCACATCCAAGGAGTGCAGGATCCTTTCCCCTTTATTCTGAGGATTAGGGAGAAAGGTTGGTAAATGGATGGATTGGTTTAGAGCCACACTGGATACCACCTTGGGCATAAAAGATGGGCTAGTCCTGAGGGAAACCCTGTCAGCATGGAAAATAATGAAGGTTCCGCAGCCATTAGTGCCTGTAACTCAGACACTCTTCTTGCTGAAGTGATTGCTAGAAGTAAGGCTGTTTTCCAAGAGAGGAATTTTAACTGTGCTGAAGCAGCAGGCTCAAAAGGGGAAACTGTGAGCTTCTCTAGTACAAAATTAAGGTCCCAGGCAGGGGTGGGCACTCTCCTTGGGGGTCTTATTGTTAGTTCCTCTCAGGAACTGTTTGACCAGAGGGTGAGAAAAGAGAGGTGGCTCAGTATTATAATGAGCTGAGATAGCCGAAGCATGAATCTTAATAGAAGAAAAGGATAGGCCTTTGTGGAGCAGCTCTGCTAGGTAATCTAGGATTTGAGGTAAGGTGGGCACGGCTGTGTCCTTTCCTTGAGATTGGCTCCAAGAACAGTATCTTTTCCATTTTTCTGAATAGGATTTCTTAGTACTAGACCATCTGGCCTCAAGGATGACGTCCAGCACCTGTTTGCTGAGGGTTGCTGGAGGAGTATTCAGGGAATAAGCCAGGCTGCAAGGTTCAGGGTTTGCAGCTGAGGATGCAAAATCTGTCCCTCCTGCTGGGACAGCAGGGAGGGGGTCTGATGTAGGTGCCAGGGTGGTACTGCTGTCAGACTGCGTAGGAGTGGGTACCAGTGTTGGCGGGGCCAGTCTGGGGCAATAAGGATTGTTTTGGTTTGTCCTGTTTGATCTTAAGTAGTACTTTTCAGAGGAGGGGGAAAGGCATACATTGAGAGATTTCCCCATGTAAAGGATAGGGCATCCACTTTCCATGTTTGGCTGTGGGGATTTTTGGTGCAAAATTTGCTCAATTGATGGTTTTGGGGGGAGGCAAAGAGGTCCACCTCTGGTGTCCCCCACCTGTGGGTTAGAAGTTTGAATGAGTTGGGTTCCAGTTTCCACTGGTATGGGTCCAATAGATTTCTGTTTAAGTCATCTGCCAGTGAATTTTGTTGGCCTGGCAGGAATTGAGCTTGCAGGTGCACTTGGTTGCTCAAGACTGTGTTCCACAGGGCCATGGCTAACCTGCAGAGTGGGTAGAAATGAGTTCCCCCCTGCTTCTTTATGTGCCACATAACTGTGGTTTTGTCTGTCTTTATCAAGAGTTGTCCTGGAAGGATAAGTTTTTTGAAGGCTGTCAGGGCATTCTGTACAGCTAACATTTCTTTTTGATTGATATGGAGGCAAATTTGTCCTGGGCTCCATTTGCCTTGAATGCATTTGCCAGCCATGTGAGCCCCCCATGCATAGTCTGATGCATCTGTTATCAGGGTTTGGGCAGTGAGGGGTTGAGTGAAAGGGAGTCCCCTGTTGTGGTTGCAAGCCTCTGCCCACCAAAGGAACTCTGCCCTTAGACAAGGAATGATAGGAATAATTGTTTACAGGTCCTGAGAATGTTGGCACCAGAGACTTTTTAAGTACCATTGAAGTTTCCTCATATGCAGACTTGCATATAGAATTAGAAGAATGCATGAGGCCATGAATCTTAGGGCTTGCAGAATTTTTATTGCATACAGCTGGGTTCTGGTGGCCATTAGTTTGAAGTAGTTTGTCAAATAAACCTGCTTTTCTGGAGTAAGGAATGCCATCTGGGAAGTTGTGTTCAAGCTTGCTCCCAGGAATACAATATTTTGGCTGGTCACCAGATGTGATTTCTTTTCATTGATGGTATACCCCAGAGAAGTTAGAAGTCTCTTTACAAATGGCAGGTGCTGAAGTAGCAATTCCTGACTCTCCACCTGAATAAGGCAATCGTTCAAGTATGGATAAATTTGAATTATTCTCTGCCTGCAGTATGCAATGGCTGGAGCTAGGCACTTTGTGAATACCCTGAGTGCAGTAGATAAGCCAAAATGAAGTGCAGAGAACTGATAATGCATAGAGCCTGCCCTGAAACGTAGATCTTTCCTGCAAGATTCCCTTATGGGGATGCGCAGATAAGCTTCTTTTAGGTCTAGGGTGACTAGCCAGGAGTCTTTGGCTAGCATAGGAAGCAGCTGTTGTAGTGTAAGCATTTTGAATTTTGGGACCACCAGGAAGGTATTGAGAATGGACAAGTCCAGGATAGGGCACCAAGAGCCCTCTTTTCTGGGCACCAGGAACAGTCTGGAGTAGAAACCCTGTCCTCTTTGCTCTATTTGAACAGGTTGAATAGCCCTGATACCGAGAAGAAAAAGTACTTGCTTTTGAGCCTCTGCCCACTGGTCTGGAGGAAGGTCTGGCAACCCACTTGGGGTTGGCAATGAGTGGAAGTAGAATCTGTATCCCTGGGATACAATGTTTAGGACCCATTGGTCCTGGGTAATGGACATACAGTTTTTTGCATGCAGGGCGAGTTTTCCTCCTAGGGGTGCAAGTACTTGGGCATGGCTGGGAAGGATGATAGAAAAGTCATTGTGAATTTGTTTCCATAAGGAGGTGGCTTACCACTCCTTGTTTTTGAGGGGGAAGTACTCCATTGTTTAGATCTTTGGGTACCCTGAGACTGTAGCCTTGGTGGTCTGCTGCCCCTGGGTTTGGGCTGAGAAGACCTGGAAGGGACTGGAAAGGACCAGTTTTTTGAAGGCCAATGCCTACTGAATCTAGGTGGCTGTACTTGTAAGAAATCTTTAACAGTTTGCATAGATTTAGCTTTTTCCTCCTTCTTTTTAAGAATCTCTTCTGCTTTTGTGCCAAACAAATGCTCCTAGTTTAATGGAGCATCTAGTAATTTTGCTTTGACATGGTCTGGCAAGATTTGTTCCTTCAGCCAGGCATGCCTTCTCAGTACAGACCCAGTGACAGCAGCCCTACAAGATGCTTCTAAGGCATCAAAACCACACTGCAAAGTATGTTTACTGACTTGGTTTGCAGAATGCAGTAACTCTTGTAAATCTTTATTTTCTGCAAAATCTGGAAGCAGCAACATTCTTTGTTTAATTAGTTCCATAATATGCTGCTGGTACTTCAACACGTGAAAGTGGTAATTTAAATCCCTGATGGCAAGAGTTGCAGAGGTATATACCTTCTTGCCCCATCTGTCCAAAGCCCTCGAATCCCTGTCCGAAGGGGTAGGATATTTGGCTGTAGTAGCCTTAATACCTTTAAGTCCCTGGAAAATGGTCTCTGGATGCGCAGTGGGATTCTTAAAGAGAAATTTGTGAGAGTCAGGTACTCTGTAGTACCTGTCAGGCTTTCTAGGAGCTGGTGGTAAAGTACCAGGAGTAAGACTGGATTCCTTGAAAACATCATCTACAATATCCAGGACAGGGGTATAGCTAGAGGCCTGTGCTAAGGCAAGTTTAAAAATTCTCTGAGTCTCTTTTTGGACTGTGGGTAGTCTTGGCATTCCCAGCAGAAATGCTCTCTTAAGGTATGCAAGATTTCACCAAAGGAAAAGTCCTCTGGAGGGGAGGCAGAGGGAATGAAATCCTCTGCATCTGAATCCTCATAGGTAGATAAGGGTATGTCCTGGTAATCAGAGGGATCAGAGTCATCGGATTCATGGTCTGTTGAATCAGAAGGGAACTCAATTCTTTGTTTTTTAGAGGGGGAAGGCTGGCTTCCCCTAACTAGAGTTATAAGGTCTTCAGCCATGCTAAGCATTTGTTTCTGTGGCATGGGAGCTTGAGCATGCGCTTTAGTCGTCGGGTTTCTAGGCGTAGTGCAAACTCTAGGCCTGAGAAACTCGGTTGTTTTAGTCTGAAACAAAGTAGTTGGTTTAATACGAACATCAGGAGGTCGGAATGCACCCTCAGAAGCCGGTGCTTGCACAGTGGCTCTGGACCCATCCAAGGTAGAGACATCCGCAGGTTCCATAATCGAAGAAGCATCTCGTGGCATACTGGACTCCGTATGGGTCTCAGCAGAGGGGCTGCGAATCTGTAAAAGCAGGTATCAGGGGCTGCAAAGGCACCTCACAGAATACAGGCAGACTGGCGACTAGCTTAACGGAAGTGTCGTCGGTAGTTTTGGACCTATGCGGTCTGTCTCTGTCTTTATCCTTAAGTTTTTTTAGAAGATCGGTAGTCAGATGGCTTACTGAAGCCATTTCAGAATATGGAGAATGAGAGCAAAATAATTTAGCAACAAAGATAGCCCAATGACGAATAGTTTGGGCGTTAAACAAGGCACAAAACCAACAGCGAGGGACGTCATGGTCTGGGCTTAAACAGGTGACGCAGTAAGAATGAAAATCTCTGTGAGGTATTTGTGTTCCACAGGCAAGACAATTGTTAACTTTTTCTGACATCGGTTAGAGCAAGAAAAAAGAATCCCCAATGGGGTACTTAGCTTTAGATGCCTTCAGGTTTTAAACTCGAAAAATGAAAATTTCAGGTAGCAGCTGACCGGCACTTGCGAACTGCTTCTGCTTCGTGCTCCCGCGTGGCAAGAAAAGCTGATATAATGGCATTGGCTGCATGTTTTATACCCCTGATGACCTGATGTCATGGAAGAAGTGACAGCATCCGACGCAGAAATCCCAAGACTCTGGTATTCGGGCCGACTGAGGGTACCTGCAGGCAGATAACCCAAGTGTGATGACTGCAACAGTGAAACACGAAGAACATCAAATGATACAGGAATGGAATACAAAACTGAAGGCACATGGGTTGAAACTGAGTACTGATAAAATAGTGGTTTGTCACATAAACCTTTTGGAGATTACCACTGGCCTTGTGTGTTCTTTCATCAGTTCATTGGTTTTGTTTTTTTCTAAAATAGTTATCATGTTAGTAAGTGCCAAAAAATCAGAATAATCTGAAAACTGAGCCACAAGGAAAATAACAGTTTCAAGCATGTGGGAGGAGTGGTTGAGGAAATTCAAAGTCTGAGTATGCAGGTGAAAGCTAGAATCAGAGGTGCTGCAGCCAGCTGGCACAGAGTGTCAGGGATAGTGTGTTACAGAAGAATGCCAAAGAAGATGAGAAGTAAGGTGCAACCAGTACCTCTGTATGACATGGAAACCTGGCAGTGAAGGGAGAGGAGTTGAAGCCTGAAATAGGTGGTAGGATGCACTGTAGGACAGAGGGAGAAATTATTACATCAGAGGAGAACTCAAATTAGCTCCAATGGCAGACAAGGTGGTTCAGGCACACGTGAAGGAAAGCAGAGAGAAAGTATACACACATTTATGAAGAGAGAGGCATACTATAATTAAAAAAGAAGGAGTGAAGTGGCATTTTCTTACCTAGTCAATGTTTTATTGTTTGCAGGTTGTTTAGTTACTTGTAATGTTCTGATATCAAGAGTCTGTATACAGTTATACAGAGAATGATTACTGTTAGTTTGAGACAGCTATGTGCTTTTAAAAAGCATTTCTCCTTTCTTTCACTGTTTGTGACTATACCATTAATATATTTAAGTAAAGGAGTGTTGGAGGAAAAGGGGGTTTACTTTAGTTTTTCCTGTTGGTTTTCAAGGAACATTTTCTACTGCACAGAGGCATTGGCAAAATATTCCTTGATATTCTGTAACATGAGGGGGAAGCAGGAAGTGGAGTATGAAGATGAAGATTAAGGAAGGGGCATAGAGTAGCTGAAGGGTGAAATGAAGACTGAGAAGGGATGAAAAGAAGAGAAGATTTAGAACCAGAGAAGGATAAAGAGTCAAAATGGATGAAGTGGAAAGAAGTGAGTGTATCAGCTATAGTATCGAAGATGATAAGTTATAGTTTAAGGAGAGAATTAATCCAGAGAAATTGTTATGAGAGGCAGGAGGTTTTATGAGATTTCTTTTCTGAAATGACACATCCAGCCTGCATGAAGGAAGGACCACCTTTTTTAATTATTAACTTTGAAAAATGTTTTCAGTAATTTCTTTTACAAGATTGTTCTATAGCTGGGCTACATATAGGTGTAAAGACCATCTTCATGATGGCTGGTAGACCTTATAGGATTGTTCAAATACTGAATTTGTGAACTGAGAATATGTATGTGAATGTAATGTTGTATGACAGCATGTAGAGAATATGCCTGCCATTTTTAGCTGTTACATTGTACATTGTAGACAACTAATGTTTCTAAATGTTCCCTAGTAATGTTTATTTGGTAAATTTATCATATGCTAATTCAAATTTAAAGAGTCGGGTGCTGAGAAGTTAAATATAAAACTGCAAAAGAGGTGTTAGAAAAATATGTATTAGTGTATGTATTAGTAATATGCTTAGTGCATTTAATTTTTGAAAAGGGTTAACACATTTATTCTATTTCACAATGCATAAATCTGTACAAACTGCAGAAGCTTTCCAATCTTGTATTGTTATCAAATATGCACAGTTATAATCTTTGCTTATGCTCTGGAAATTTACAGGGAAGCCGATAATTTCTGCTTGTGTCAGGAAAATAATAAATAGATGTATCACTTGTATTAATGTTATGAGATTTAGACAAGGAGTTCCGCTTATGCTGTGAGAAAATACACAGCTGCAGAAGCTATTGATAATAAGACCAAAGACTGCTTGAAAATATGAACTGCAATCAGCGTTTACTTGTATCTAAGCTAGAAAAATACCTTGAAATGTGAGACATGTATTAGAACTACACAATAGAAGCTTATAGCGGGCTAAAGCCCCCAAGGTCAGGTTGTTTTTCTCAAATGTTTTTCATAAATCCAGTCATGTCAGCAGAAAATCTGAGTAACATCTGCTGTAGAACAATACAGAAAGTTGTGTTTAATTACGTCAACTATAGAAAGCAACGTTTTGTAGAACAGTATAAGAAGAGCATACTTCCTGTTAGTAGTTAGGCAAAATCCTGTATTTGCATGTTTTTGTCTCCTTGCAGCAAGTAATTAAATGCCATATCTGAACCTTACGTGAATTGGTCTTTGAAGTTTTTTCCTTTGACAAGAGGAATCTTAGTAAGTGGCTGGCATGGACTATAGTAGTGAGGGCCCCGTCAATAATGTATGGCTCAAGATTTTGCTAATGATTCATAACTTTGTCAACATGCAGGGCACATTTTAATTTAGGATTCACTACTACTCTAAGTACTTTAATCTTGTCAACAACTTCATTCTGGGTGTCAAGAGTTGACTCTGCTGTAATGTCAATTGTTGCAATAGTACCCCTTGGTAAAGACCATTGCCTTTGCTTTATTTGAATTTAGGAAATATCTGAATATGTTAGCTGTTCTGGATATAGTCGAAAGGTGTTTTTAAGTCAGTAAATACTTCTTTTAATGACCATTATATTCATAAAAATATGGTGCAGTGGTTAGTGTTGTTGCCTCACAGCAAGAGGTTCTTTGGTTCGATTCTCGACTGCAGTACCTTCTGTGTGGAGTCTGCATGTCCTCCCTGCAGTTGAGTGAGCATTAAAGACATGCAAGTAGGTGCGTGTGTGGGCCTTCTGTGAAGGTTGGGCTGGCAACTCAACACCGTAAAACTCCATTGCCAATCTGCGGGCCGGTGATCAACTGTGGTGACCCCTAATTGAGAAAATCTGACAGGCATATTCATAAAAATTTTAATCAGTAAAATCCCACAAAATTGATCCTTTTGGTACCCCAACAATGTCAGACTCAACAGAAAGTATTGCTTCCATCCAGCATGTACAAAGATTATGATTAAGATTAGTATATTTTGAACCATTTAATAAGAACTTGGCTGATGCCTAACTCAGGTAGCTGGATAATAAGATTTACTTTACTGACTGCTTTTAAAAACCTAAATAGAGAGAAATGATGGTAAAGCTATTATTAAGGCTTTTCATGATGAGGTTAGTAAAAGCAAACAGTATAGTTTTTATACTTTGACCCACATCAGACCCATGTTGAGATATGGAAAGATTACGATCATGTATGTATAATGCAAGTCTCACATCAGTGGATCTCTCAAATGGTTTAGATGTTGGGAAGATGAAGCAACTGACTGGCTGCTTGATAGCTTTAAGGTTGTGCCCTCTTTGTGGAGTGACATAATGATGGATGTCCTCCAACATTAAGAAACATAACCTTCAGAAAGTGGATGGAGATTCAGTATTGATACTGGGTTTGGAATGCCGTTGAGACCAGCTTTAGAAAATTGGTAGGAAAGTTGATTTAAGATGAAGTGTGAGTTTAGCAATTAATTCTGTGCATTAAAGCAGGAGGGATGAGAGTTTGAAGGTGGGGGGGGTGCAATTTCTTGATTCATTGTGGTTTGATTTAGAATGAAGGAAAATTAAATGAATGTAGCAATTTTAAACTAACATTAATTACATTTATTAGTGATTGGAAGTGCAATGGGGTTAGATGGAAGCCAGGACTGGAACTTTTTATGGGACTTTCACAGCTGTGCCTTTCAGCTCAGTTATAGCTTGTTTCCTGCCAACCTAGCAGAGTAATTATGTTATACACTAGAGGAAAGTATCTTTGTACTATCTGTTTTGAGCAAAGACATTGGGGAGATAACCTAGATGGTTGGGAATAATAGAATATGATATTACTGGGCAATCTGATGCAACAATGGCTGAACATGT